>NW_026973789.1:45000-200000 GCF_035594125.1 Scylla paramamosain | reverse complement strand
AGCTTCTTGTGCAAGGTGAGACTCATAGGGGCTGGTTTCAAGTATGTGTTAATTTGCATTACCTTTACTTATTTTCATGGTTTACTTACTGTTATCAACTATGCTCATTCTGTAACATAACTTTTACTTGTTGAATCTTCTTTTCCACTTTTTTTTTCTTTATTTTCCAAAGGTGTAGATATCTTGCCTTGTTTCCTATATTCTTAATTCTTAATTTACTTACTTTTGGGAAAACTCTACAAGAGAGTGCACAAGTCATGGGGAAGTGTGGAGCACAAAAGTTTAACTTTTGGGGAAACTCTACAAGAGAGTACACAATTGTGAAGTGTAGCAAGATTAAACCCCTTGTAACATACTAGAGATAACATGATGATAACATCAGCTTGTAGCTTATTGTACAGCAGCTCTGGTTGTTACTTACAGTAGCTTCCTCCATTACCTTGGTCATTTTTAATTTGTGAACTATGACAGTAGGTAATTTCTACTTTTAGTAAGAAAATAGAACAAAATAAGGGAAGTCATGGAGAAGTGTGGAGCACAAAAGTTTAACTTTTGGGAAAACTCTACAAGAGAATGCACAACTGGGAAGTGTAGCAAGATTAAGCCCCCTTGTAACATACCAGAGATAACATGAGGTGCAGGTAAAGTACTCAGGCAGTCATTATATCTTTGACTGTTTGCGGAGATGATGCTTGTGATAAACTTCAAACAAGAACATTATACTTGAAATTATCACATTTGAGACATAGTTTATTAGCAACTTTTCTCTAAGAAAGTTGTTACTACCTTTATGATTTGTTTTCATTATACCCTCATATATTACTATTTTCCTTATGGTCTTTTCTGATGACCCATATAAGTTATCTACCCACATAGATGCAGCCAGCCACATATTCATATAGTCAGTAGTAAGGAGGTGGCATTTTGACATTTGTTAAGGCTGCTGTCTCTCACATGCATGTTTCCATTGGCCTGGTAAACTTTCAGTTCCCTTATCTATTAATTTTGTGATACCCACCTGGATCTCTCTTCTGGTATCTATTAATTGTGTGATAACCTAGTTATTGTTGTTGATGATCTGCTGATAATCTTTGGCTCTGGTATCTATTAGTCATGTGATAACCTTGTGGATCTTGTTGTCAACCTTGGTAATCTTCTATTGTCCCTTGTCTATCAGCTGGTGATAGCTTCTCATACTCTTAATAACTGGTTTTTGTGTCTTTGTTCATTCATTTTTGTCTCTTGCTGTTTTCTATTTTTTTTTTTCAGTGACTTTTTGTTCTTATATCTTCTAAGTTAGTATTTTTCTTTTTATCTATTTTTACATCTTTTAAGTTTACCACACATCCTACTGCTTGAGGTTGGGTTGGGTGGTGACATGTGGCAATTCTCCTGGTGTGGTAGTGTGGGAATTATGTGCTGCCTTGTGCTGACTTGACAGCATTGTTGTTTTGGTTTGCATCCTCCCAAGATGTCACTTCTTGTCCTTTAGTTCTGTACTGTATATGTTCAGAAGGAGGTAATAGACACCTACTGAAATCATAATTACTCCCAGTGAGGTGTGAAGCACTGGATCAGGAGGTGCTGTGAAATTATCAATAACCCAGCTGTGACCTCACTGTCTCACAACATAAAGGGGCAGTCACAGCCTGCCCTCTAAAGACAACTCTTCTTTCACATGCACCTAATTACATGCACCTCCTTCACTCAAAATTCAAAATTAAACATGGTGACTCCAACACAAGCCTCGAAGTTCCCATCTGGGGAATGGACCAGAAATGTCTACAAGTTGGACTGGTATCAACCCTCATTTTCAATCCAAAGGTGGATGTTGCATCTATGTTTGCAATGACTTAACCTTCTCTCATGCCTATGCTTTTGAATCTTCCAAATTTTTTAACATCTGGCTATGACTACAGAGTCACTCAGACTAAATTTATCTGTGCTGTATACCTCTCACCTGACTCCTCTGACTTTAAAAAACATTTTTTGACTACTTAACTTCCAAAGTGGAGCTTAATCTGACTTTCTTCCCTTTTGCAGAGATCTCCATTCTTGGAAATTTCAATGTTCACTACCAGCTTTGGCTTTCACTGATTATCCTGATGAACTAGCTTTTAACTTTACTACCCTTCATGATCTAAAGCAATTATTGCATCACTCTATTCATATTTCTGACTGGCTTGGAGATACACCCAATATTCTTGACCTTTTCCTAACCTCCAGTCCTGCTTATGCTGTCACTCTGTTTTCTCCATTGGGCTCCTCCGATCACAACCTTATATCTGTATTTTGTCCTATTGCTCCAGTCCTTCCTCAGGATCCATCAAAGGAGAGGTGCCTCTGGTGTTTTGTCTCTGCAAGTTGGGGAGACCTGAGGAGGTATTCTGATTTTCTTGGAATGAGTACTACATGCCAAGCCTTGGTTTAACGCAGCCTGTTCTCACCCTATACATGATAGAGAGTGGCCCACAAAAGGCACTTGAGCCTTCCATCACCTGAATCTCATGCACTTTATATTTCTGCCTGGAATCATGCCAAGTCTGTTCTCCAAGTAGCCAAAAATTCCTTCATTGATAGGAAGTGTTAAAATCTTTCAAGATCTAATTCCCCTTGTGACTTCTGGCACCTAGCCTAAAACACCTCAAATAACTTTACTTTTTCATCTTTCCCTCCTTTATTTCAACCTGATGGCACCGCTGTCATCTCATCTGTCTCTAAAGCTGAACTCTGCTTAAACCTTTCTTAAATACTCTGCCTTGGATGATTCACAGCTTGTTCCTCCCTCTCCTCCACCCGCCAACTGCTTCATGCTGCCTATCAAGATCCTTCGCAGTGATGTTTTCTATGTCCTTGCTGGCCTTAACCCTCAGAAGGTTCATGGACCTGATAGGGTCCCTCCTATTGTCCTATGAAACTGTGCCTCTGTACTTGCACCTCGCCTGAACAGACTCATCCAACTGTTCCTTTTTGCTGGAAGTTTGCCTATATTCAGCCTGTTCCTAAAAATGGTGACTGCTCTTTCAGACTGCCATCCTATTGCTTTAATTTCCTACCCCCTCTAAAGTTTTTGAATCTATCCTCAACAGAAGATTTTTAAACATCTATCACTTCACAACCTTATATCTGATTGCCTGTTTTGGTTCCACTGATGCTGCTCTACTGGTGATCTCCTGGTTTTCCTTTCTAAGTCTTGGTCATCCTGTTTTAGCAATTTTTGGTGAAATTTTCACTGATGCCTTAAGCATATCAAAAGCTTATGATAGAGTCTGGCACAAAATTTCAATTTCCAAACTACCCTCATATGGCTTCTGTCCTTCTCTTTGTAACTTTATCACAGGTTTCCTTTCTGACTATTCTGTTGCTGCTGTGATAGGTGGTCACTGTTCTTCTCCTAAATCTATAAACACTGGTGTTCCTCAGGGTTCTGTCCTGTCACCCACTCTCTTCCTATTATTCATCAATAATCTTCTAAACTTCTTGTCCTATTCACTGCGACACTAATGATACCACCCTGCACTTTTTTTTTTTTTTTGATTGGGGCAGAGTAAACTTGGTATTGTTCATTGCCTCAAAAACTCAATTACTCCATCTATGAACTCAGCACAAACTTTGAAATAACTATCTCCTCTTCTTCAATGTCACTTAACTGTCCCCTTCTTTTACACTGGACATACTTGGTCTGTCCTTTACTTATAATCTAAACTGGAAGAAGCAATCTTTTCTAACCAAAGGTAAAATGTCCTTAAGAGATTCCATCTTGAAATGAATGTATTCTATATACTCATTCAAACTCCAAACATCCAAACACTGCCATCCTTCTTCCGCCTAGGAAAAATATGTGAGCAAAAATCTGAGGAAACATCTTGTTTCCTCAACAATATGTTCATGAATAAAGCCAGTCATGGTTACATCTATGGCTTGTGTATTATCATTAGAAAAAGGTAATGGAAGAGAAATACAGGTCATTAAATGAAAACAAATTTTTCCCTGAACTGTATCTCTTTTTTCAAGGATCACTGGAAAATTTTTTCCCAAAGTTGAAGAGAATACTTAATTTTCTCTCCCTGAAAATCCTCAGGAATGTTAATCTAAAGTAAATCGCTCTGGACAAATATCAACTTAACCTTTGGTACTGGACAGTCTCTATGAACACCCTGCCCATCAGGCACCTCATATTGACCTCGTCCCCTGCCACCTCTCCCTTTTAAATTATCTTTTATTGTTGGTATTCTCAAGACCCTTGCCTCCTCTCCAAAAATTCTTGTTTCCCTTAACCTGTACACTGCTGTGCTGTGTCATAGTTAATTGCATTTTTTTTTTTTCTCATTTACCCCATAAAATGAGGAAAAAAATAAGTTTATATATATATATATATATATATATATATATATATATATATATATATATATATATATATATATATATATATATATATATATATATATATATATATATATATATATTCCAATTTCATGAATGGAAGTGTGGCTACCATACGATTTTGATTCTTGGATTTTTCCCTTCTCAGACCTTTTGATATCAGTCTGGGAATGCAGAATTTTATGTTTATATATTCTTATGACTTTTAATCTCTTCTTTACATACACTTTCCATAACCCTATAGTGTGTGCAATAAATAAGTATTTTTTTACATTACAAATAAATAAACAAGAAAATCAACAAAATGGTTGGATGTGCATCTGGCAACACCCTACCTCTCAAGGTTCTGGTTACTAAACCTGCAGTTCTCAAAGAAACAAACAAACATATATTTTTTTTACTTTCAGTTTTCCTTTCCAGTTACTCCAAAGTCTCATTTTCTATTTATGCTTTATTGATTATATATTTGAAAAATAACTTTCTGGGAGAAAGTAACTTAGCTTTTTGTCTGATGATTTTTGGGGAAACAGCAGCCCGTCCTGTGTAGCTAACACCACACAACAATGAAAGTGCGCCAAAACATTTATAAAAATATTATTCCTCTCTATTACCATAGCTTTCAACTTAATTTCATTGCTTTGATATTAATGCAAGTTGAAGTATACATCACAAAAATAAAATAACCCCCAAATATGTTTCATTTCCTACAGAAGTAATCAGTCCATAATAACTCTGAGGTGTGTATATATATATATATATATATATATATATATATATATATATATATATATATATATATATATATATATATATATATATATATATATATATATATATATGAAAACATTCACTCCCGACTTGTCAGAATATTTTTTGTTACTGTTAGTGACAAGTCATATATATACAAACAAAATTGAAGGATGTAAAATTGCTCGAAAAGCAAATCATATATATTATGCCGTGTGGATAACACGCCCACCCCTCACTCCGGGCGGGCGTGTTATCCACACGGGCACGGTTCAAGAAACAGGAGCAGCGGGGCCTCAAATAAGTCACACTCTGAATGCCGGGACAAGGCACACACACACACGAGGCCAGGGCACAAGGGAAAACACGGGCACTATTTCCTAGGTTTATTACATAAGAACATAAGAATATAAGAAATAAGGGAAGCTGCAAGAAGCGACCAGGCTTACACGTGGCAGTCCCTGTATGAAACACACCTACCTATTTCCATCTGTTATCCCCATCCATAAACTTGTCTAATCTTCTCTTAAAGCTCTCTAGTGTCCCAGCACTAACTACATGATTACTGAGTCCGTTCCACTCGTCTACCACTCTATTTGAGAACCAATTTTTCCCTATCTCCTTCCTAAACCTAAATTTTTCAAGCTTGAACCCGTTATTTCTTGTTCTACCCTGGTTGCTGATCCTAAGAATTTTGCTTACATCTCCCTTGTTATAACCCTTATACCACTTAAAGACTTCTATCAGGTCCCCTCTTAACCTACGTCTCTCTAAAGAATGTAAATTCAACAGCTTCAACCTCGCCTCGTAAGGAATACTCCTCATCCCCTGTATCCTTTTAGTCATTCTCCTCTGTACTGATTCTAATAGACCTATATCTTTCCTGTAATGTGGGGACCAGAACTGCACCGCGTAGTCTAGATGAGGTCTGATCAGCGCCAAGTATAACTTTAATATTACTCCCGGCCTTCTACTTTTAACACTCCTAAAAATAAATCCTAGTACCCTATTTGCCTTGTTTTTGGCTTCTATGCATTGCTTCCCTAGACTGAGTTCAGAGCTAACTATAACTCCTAAATCTTTCTCGTACCCTGTACCTACCAGAGTTTGGCTGTCTAATGTGTACCTATTGTGTGGGTTTCCTCTACCTACGCTAAGCACTTTGCATTTATTGATATTAAATTGCATTTGCCATCTATCCGTCCATTCATTCATTCTATCTAAGTCTGTCTGCAAGGCGATGGCATCCGATTCTGACCTAATTAATCTACCTATCTTTGTGTCATCCGCAAATTTACTAACATCATTACTAATTCCACTATCCAAGTCATTGATATACATTAGAAATAACAATGGCCCTAATACTGATCCCTATGGCACCCCACTAATTACATGACCCCACTCGGATTTCGAGCCGTTTATTACCACTCTCTGTCGCCTGTCACTAAGCCATGACTCTATCCTGCCTAACACCTTCCCATCTATCCCGTGTGCCCTAACCTTTCTCAGGAGCCTTTGATGGGGTACCTTGTCAAATGCTTTACTAAAGTCCAGATATAAGATATCATAACTATCACCATTATCTACTGCCTCGTACACCCTACTGTAAAAACTTAACAAGTTTGTCAGGCAAGACTTCCCCTTCGTGAAGCCATGCTGTTGACAAATCCTCCGCAAGTACACTGCTTTACAAGTTCACGGGGGCACCACAAGTCTCCCAGGGCACGACAGGCACTCAACAGGCAGGAAAACACTTCCAAAGCAGGCAGGCACACGCTCGCTTCCTCTCGGGCCATGCATCTCCGGTCTCTCTGCCTTCCCGCCTCTCCCAGTTCTACCACCTCCAGCAGTGCTGTCACCCGCACCCATACCCCTGGTGTAACAATGCTAAACACCTCCCTAAGAGGTACATATATATGAGGGCATCAGGACCATAGGGGCTGAAATGCCACCTCCCCAAATATGGAGTTACACATATCAAAAGAATTGGCAACTCTTCTTTCCAGCTGTGACATTTGCAATACTGTTTTCCAGCTTCCATATGGTTGAAAGTCCTGTAGTAGCAAGTGGAGTCACGACTTATTGACTTGATATTCACATGCTGTGTGCGGTGATTGAGCCAAGGGGCACGTTCATTCAGGACCAGCTGGGCTCAAGTCCAGTGAAAGGGAGCCACCCAGTGAGAGCCTGCGACATAGTGCATAACCATCTCTCGCCTAATCAGCTTTTTCCTCCCTAAGAAACATGTCACCTGGAGCCCATCACCACGCTACTTATTAGCCTTCCTCACGCTTCCTTCCCCAGTCCTGCCCAAACCTCCTTCATACTCAGTCTTTTCCTCTGACTAACCAGTGCCACCTGTTAATCATTTGTCTTACCATCATTACTAACTCATTATTTTAATGACTCCCACTAACATAATATTTATTTGCCCTTCAATTTTTTGCTTTAAGTAACTAATGTATTGTAGTATCAATACTAGTATTTTCTCCTATTTTTTTTTCAATACTCTGAGCCTATGATACTTTTCCTTCATGTAGTATATTGTATTATTGCTATCATTTCTATAATAATAATAATAATAATAATAATAATAATATTTGTTGGGGTGTGAAGGGTAGCAGAGACACCAGAATCTTGGTTGCGTTTATTTGTGGAGCGAGAGGGTACAAGGCACGCCATAACAGAGAGAGAGGTCTGGACTGACTCCTTGTTCCCATGGCGCCTGTATATATATATATATATATATTATACAAACATATCGTACCGCGCTTGGGTAAATACAAACTCCTACACTCTTCCCCCAATTACACAGGATGGTGTAATGATATAACTTAAAATATAATATGCGCTGTGGGGAGCAAAGGAAAAGTAAACATAATACATATCCTTGAATGACACAGTGAGTGAACCTACACAGGAGAGTTCAAGAAATAATCATCAAGGTGCCTTGGTGCTTGCTGGGTGCGACGGGGCCGTGGTGTTGTGATGCGCACAGGTGTAGGGGATTCATTCGAGTCATCCGACAGCTGTGGTTCACCAGTAAGAGGACGAAGATGACATCTATTCCGTATGGACGCTCTCCCACTGCCGTCTAGTCGTAGAAGATACTGACGGGGTGCGGATAGCTCGAGCACGGTTCCCACGGTTCCCACCCGATCCCACCATCTGCTAGATGGGTTTTGGATGCGCGCTCGCTGCCCGGGCCTTAAGGGTGTCAGACTGTGGGCTTGCTGGTCGTGCCATATTGATGAGTTGACTGATGTTTGGATCATGGCACGTTCCCGGTCGCGCAGTGTCCTGCCCCACTGCTCGTTGATGAGGTAGCGGGAGCTCTCTACGGGTATGGCGTCTCGCAGCTGTCTGCCTGTCAGCAGCTGTGCTGGGGATGCGTCGAGGCCGTGCAGGGGTGTGTTCAGCTACTGAAGGATCGCTCTGGCAGCGCTGTTGGTGTCTAAGGAGCCCCCGCGAGTTGTGTTGCCTCTTAACAGCCTCTTGGCCGACTTGACAGCTGCTTCTGCACACCCATTAGATTGGGCGTAGTGGGATGATGAGATTCGTAGGGTGACGCGCCAGTCCTCCAAGAACCTCCTCAATTCGTGGCTGGTGAGGTTGGTGCCCCCGTCTCATGAGAGCTCTTCAGGGATGCCGAAGCGTGTGAACCACCGCCGGAACAACGTGATGAGGCGGGAGCTGGTGGCTTCCCCAGACAGGTGTTCCACTTCTAGCCAGCCTGTCAGCCTGTCGGCGTATGCGATGTACACATTGCCTTGTAGGTGAAACAGGTCGGCCACGGCTTGTTGAAATGGGAACTGGGGTTGTGCGGTGGGCAGGAGCGGCTCGGCTGGTTGAGAGGGCGTGTGCGTCTCGCACACCTGGCACTGGCGTCATTTTTGCTCCACTTCTGCATCGATGCCGGGCCAGTATACAGACTGCCTGGCTCTGCGAAGCATTGAGTCTCTGCCCTGATGACCAGCGTGGAGATTGGCGGGCACGGTGCGTCTGAGGGTGGTTGGGATGACAAGGCGGGGGAATCTCTCATCGCTGGTGTAAAGCACAATGTCGCCTTGACATGACAAGTGCCGCCACATCCCGAAGTACGGGCGTAGCGTGGCCGGCTCGGCGTCCTTCCGCTCGCCCCAACCATCATTGGCCACGCACTCATGGAGGAGCTGATATTCGTCATCTTTGACTGCCTCCTCCTCCACATGACGTAGGTCTACCACATGACCCATGTCGTCTGTAGTGGCTTCTGCTGCCGCGGCGACCATGACAGTGCACACTACTTCATCGTCAGCCTTGTCTGAGTCCTCTGGTGCGCTTGCTAATGCTGGGTAGCGGGAGAGAGCGTCCACAGCGCAGTTGCTTTTCCCCTTGATATACTTGACACGGAAGTTATACATCAGGGTCCTTTCTTTTATGTTTAGGATGCGGGGTTGTGAATGTCCTTCAGCTCCTTGTCACTGAAGATTTTGGTGAGCACTTTATGATCGGTGATGAAGGTTAGGTTTTTGCAGCCTAAGAGGAACAAGCGGGCCTTCTTGAGACACCAGGCTATCGCGAGTGCCTCTCCCTCCAGTGTACTGTAGTTCTTTTCGGCCGCGGTCAGGTGCCAGCTGCCGCAGAGGACTAGCTTCCATCCGTTTGGGCAGCACATTGGTGCCTCCAGGGACACGCATTGGCAGTACTGCTGCGACACGATGAATCCTATACCTTGCCGGCTGTAATCAGTTAGGACGACTGTTGGGCGTGAGGTATCGTAGAACTTGAGACCTTCTGCTGCGAGATTCTTGATGGTGTCCTTCGCTGATGTGAAGACGGCGTCGAGTGTGTTGTCCCAATAGACTGTCTTCGCGGCTGGCTTCTTCAGGAGCTCACTGAAAGGCTCCATGATGGGGGCAACTGCTAAGAAGGGAGCCACCTGATTCACCAGGCCGAACCACGACCGGATATCCATCAGTGATGGGCTTGCAGGCATCGTGAATTCTGTGATGCTCTTGATGAGGTCGTGACTGGGCTGGTAGTCTTCCCAGCCGAGGAGATACCCGGCGAAAGTGATGTTTCTCTTGCAGAAGCTGAATTTATCTGGCCTCAGTGTTACCTCGTTGTCGCAGCACTTCTGCAGAAATCCATGCATGTGCCAGAAGGCTTCTGCCACACATTTGTCGTGCAGAAGCGTGTCATCAACACACTTGATTTTCCTGGGCACGTCACTCATGATGTTGTCGAGGCGCTTCGTGAAGGCGTCCTGCGCCGCACAGTGCCCCATGGGAGTCCTGCGGTAGCGGAATCTTCCCCAAGGGGTGATAAGTGTCGTTAACTTGCGGCTTTCACTGTCCAGGGGTATCTGGTGGTACCCGGAGTACGCGTCGGCAACCGTCTTGAAGGTGTGCTTGGGCACGCTGGAGATGAGATCAAAGGGAGTCCTGGTGTGGTGAGTCTCGCGCAGGCAAGCTTCGTTGAGCTTCTGGAAGTCCTCGGTTCTGCGCGGCTTCCCGTTTTTCTTTGGCACCACCACCATGCGCGCGCACCACTCGGTCGGCTCTCCGGCAGGCACTTCCTCTATGATACCTCTGGTGATGTCGTTGTCGAGCTGGCGCCGTACCTCGTCGTAGAAGTGGTATGGGACTGTGGCGGGGACGTGCACTGCGTGGGGGTGTGCGCCGGGGCGGAGGTGGATGTGGTGTGGCGGGCTACACATTTCTGATAGAGGCGTACGCTCTGTTGCGAACACCGTGCATCCAAACTCCTCCAGGAGCCATTTTTCTAGACGCCCCACGTTCTCTTCTACCAACTCGTAGGGTGGTGACAATGGGTGGACCGAGGTCTTGAGAGACGCAGGGGCTGTCAACGCGCTGATTCTGATTGCAGGGTGGGGAAAATCTTGCGGCACCAACTGAAGGGCTCTGCAAGCTCCGAGTGACAGGTACAGCCGCTGCACCCCTTCAGCTATGTATACGCACTCAGATGTGATGATGGCCCCCGCTGTCACCTCGCACATGAGGCTTCCCAGAAGCTTCACCCCTCCACCGGCGACGTGGCTGACTGTCCTGGGTGAGGCGTGAAGTTGCCCTGGGGGGATACCCAGACTGTCCAGCAGGGGCCGGCCAGCGATGCACACCTGAGCCCCTGTGTCGGCTACAGCCGTGGTGCAGCACTCCGCCTGCGGCCAGGGGCAGACAATCCGCACTGAAAAGTCTGCCGTCGCCACCACGCCTCCTACAATCACTGCGTTGGAGGTGGTGGGGACCCTGCCTGGTGTGAGAGCGCGGCACATACGCCAGAAGTGCCCTTTGCACTTACAATTGCGGCATGTGGCGTCGCGGGCGGAGCACTTATCAGTACCGCCACACCCACTGTCCCCGCAGCCCTTGCACCGCTTCCGGCTGCGCCCTGGGCCAGCACGACCGGGGGCGCTGCGGCTCCAGGCGCGGCGCTGGTGGTTCACAGCTGACACCTTGGTGGCGGGGGGTTGGGGGGTTGCGGTGGGTGGGGGGTGGACGCTCGTGCGTCCACCAGGGCTGCCACGTTCCCTGTGACCCGCCGCCCCGCCACTTTGTCTGTGACCTCTACGATCTCGCACTGATTCACTACATCACTCATGGATGCCAGGCGAGGGAAGCACCATAACACCTCAGCTTTCATGTTGCGATCACTAAGCCCCATGACCACTTTTCTGCTCATGATGTACTCGGTCAGTGAGCTATCACACTCTGGGCAGCGAAAATTGCAATCGGCTGCCAGGGCATGGCACCTCGACACGTATGCGTCGACACTATCTCCCGGCTCCTGGGAGTTCTGAAAGAGATCGGACCATGCACCTACCTCGCACCGCTGTCCAACCACCACACTTCTCACCACCTCTACCGCTGCACTGGTTGAGAGCTGCCAGAAGTCCTGCCTGTCGAAGCATGCGTCAATGCGCTGCTGGAGACTGCCGTTGCACAGGAGACCCACGTATGGGGCGGCGAGGGGCGGGAACCACCCGCAGATCAGGCCGTAGTCTTCGGCGCTAACGGCCCATGCCTCAAACGCCGCCGGTGACATGCCTTGAGTTGCTGTCCCTGGACCAGACGGGGGAGCCGACGGACGATGTGATGGTGAAGTTCCTTGTGCGCTAGGTGGTCGTGTTGATGCAGGTGGGGTGAGGGGTGCGCTGAAGGGCCCGGACCTGGGAGCTGTGGCGGGAGGGCTTGGTAATGGCGGATGAAACTCCACATGGTCTCTTGCCGGTGTGCCGGTGACTACTTCTTCCAGGGTTGCTTGCTCCATTTCTGGATTTCCTCTGACGCATCCTGGTGCCTCACCCCAGTTTAAATGATACTGCGCCATGTTGGAGTGTGAAGGGTAGCAGAGACACCAGAATCTTGGTTGCGTTTATTTGTGGAGCGAGAGTGTACAAGGCACGCCATGACAGAGAGAAAGGTCCGGACTGACTCCTGGTTCCCATGGTGCCTGTATATATATACACAAACATATCGTACCGCGCTTGGGTAAATACAAACTCCTACAATATTATTATTATTATTATTATTATTATTATTATTATTATTATTATTATTATTATTATTATTTATTTATTTATTTTTTTATTTATTTATTTATATTTTTTTATTATACTATATTCATTTTGTTGTGATATCAGGAAGGTGTTAAAAACTTCATTATTTACTTCAGGTAAAACATTTTATTAAGGTTTAAATCCCAGGTCATGCAAAAAATTGTACAGAAAGGGGGCTTAGATTTTACATGCTAGTGCACATACGCACACTACATTTTTTTTTTTTTTTTTATCTGAAGAGCAGGGCTTTCATCTGAAACTCAGCTGAAATTGATATCTTCTTAAAAAATGGTGTTGTTGATAAACTTTAGATGCAGTTTTCTCAATTTAAAAAAATAGCACTTGAGCCCCTATGGCCCTGATGCCCTCATATATGTACTAACTTTGTACGAGTTAACCTTGAACCATTTTGGTTTGATATGTTTCTTGTTCTTAAGCTGTTTGATGATATCAATGATATTAGTCCCAAATAACTTATCAACCATCATGTTTTTATTCTTAATTATCTTCTGAAGCATCTTTGCTTTGAGTTTGTCAGTAATAAGATGTTGTCTCATCAATTTAGATAATTAAAAACTGGCAATAACTTGTAAAGGATGTCATTGACATGTTTTTGTGAATTCGCATGTTGGTCAACAAATCTAATTAGTGGAATTAGTGCCTTCCCTAATAAGGAGTTGGTTTGGGATGACTTGCTCTCCATCCTCTGGCTTTGATAGTGAAGAGTTGAAAGGGCATTAGCATCTGATTCTGGGATCTTCAGTTCTTTAATATTTGATGGAATACCCTATTGTTCAGTTAGTGATCCTTTTTTTTTTTTTATCATCAGGAGTAAAATAAAAATAACCTGTGTAAGTAATAGTCAGTGACCACAAATTCATTTGAGAAGCAATTTGAGAAGGATTTATTATATTTTGACATAATACCACATTATCCAAACCATGAACCAAATCCTGAGACAGAACAGCTGGATTGACTATTTGTGTAACACCAATGACATTGTCCACATTATCTCCTTGACAACTGTTGTCACTCTCAACTAATTCCTCTAATTCTGAGCTGACCTTGTCATTTCTGAAAGCTTCCACTAAAGCTGTTAGAATTTTCTTGACTACTTAATTGCAGAAAGTATCATGGATTGGCTGGCGCAGGCCAGCATGTCATGCACAGTTTTACTGCCTCCCTGAGAAGTGCAAGAGGTACTGCTGTCATGCTAAACATCACTAATGTCATGTGATGAATAAGCCATTGGCGGGAGTAACTATGACTCCTGGAGGTCCCGGGATGGTGTCATGCTGTGACTCCCCGAGTGACGTGAAAAGCCTCCTTGAGACTTAGCTACTGAGGAAGCCTGCCTCCTAGTGGCGCCCGCTGGAAATGTAGGCACAAGCCTACCGAGGCAGGATTGGGCCTACGGCTAAAGTGCTTCCCCGCGAGATGAATGTGAAGCGGGGAATTGGACAAATATTCCATCCTCCCTTCTCAATGAACGTTCATAGAGTAATGGGGTTCCGCCAGGCTTCGGAGCCCAGAACAGCTTCACTGATCTGGAGTCCTTCTGCTCCTTCGAATTCTCTACCTCGTTGGGGTGCTGGGCCATCAGGGTGATTTGCCGAGTCGGTGGGTCAAACCCACTTACCCTCGACAGTGGTAGTAACTCTGGCGTTTCCGGGATGACGGCCCGCTGGTGGGGGGGTAGCGCTCTTCCTGCCCTCAAATACCAGTGGGTTCATGGCTTTGATAATGGGGTACACGGGGTGGATGGGGTCCCATTCCCCCCCAGGTCCAAGGGGCGTGCATAGAGCCTCTGTGCACGTCTTTAGGACCCAGGGCGTCCTAGCAGAGCTCGTAGTCTGCAAACTGATGTTTCGTGCTGCGGCGGGCCTAGTAGCTCAGGTAGCCAACTGCCTGGCTGAGGGTGGCGTCCTCAGAACCAGAATCCTTTCGGGGGTGACCTTGGCAGGTAGGTTTCGCATCACCTGTGCCGTTGAAGATGGTAGGTGTGAGTAGTGCTGGCTCTGCCCACTACCCTGTCGTCCCCCAAAGGGGTTGTCCTGGCCGCCGGTATCGGCTGCTTGGTCACCAAGCGCCGGTAAACGGCGGTCAAACAAAGCATGACTCGATCAAGGTAGCCACTGTCAAGGCCTCACTGTCGCCAGACCCAGAGAAGGATTGCCTACAAGCACTCGACAACTTAATTTAATCTCTGGGTTTAAGAAATCGTTCTCTGGGGAAGAGACGATAACCAGCATGACAAAACTGCATGGTTTTTGACAGCACATATTATGTAAGACAAAGTATTATGGGACAAGATATTAAAAATTGAGGATAAAATAATAGTAGTAATTATACATACCACCAAGAATAGGGATTTTGTGAAGTTTACAAATCACAGGCAGCTGCACAGTCACCTTGAGGAAATACCTTGAAGGTGAAACAGCCCTGATACCTTCCCCTGTTACTGTTCTTGCACACTGCACAATTACACTCTGTATGTGTTTCATAGAGCTTATAATGACACACCAATGCTATGTCCTGCACAGCCCAGTAATAGGCAACTGTGCAGCATGAGACACCAAGAAAACCACCATATGTAATAACAAATTGCAATGCAATCTGGTGGCCAGCAGGAAAAGGCCACATCTGAATACTAGAAATGCACACCAAATAGTGAATACTGAGATCATCGCACCATCAGTTATGCATTACACTGCTAGACAGCACAGCTGTGGAAGAATAGAGCTTTGTTCCTCAATAGATGTGTACAGTTCAGGTTTGCAGACTGTCAGGGCAGCACATGGAGTCTGATGTGAGTTTTGTTCCTGGATAGATATATACAGTTCTGGCTCACAGGCTGTCAGGGCAGCATGTGGAGTCTGACGTGACTTTTGTTCCTGGATAGATGTGTACAGTTCAAGCTCACAAACTGTCAGGGCAGCACATGGAGTCTGATGAGAGTTAGTGCTCACTACTGAATGACAGCTGGGCTGCCCAAATTGAGGCAGGCTGGTTGTTGGATATTTCTCTACTGTTCTGTTGTCCCATGGATATCACATGCACAGTGGTGCAGTGTATGCAGTAAATTCACTAAACAGCGTACCAGGCACTGTTAACATTGTGACCCTTTATAGAATCTTTAAGGTCCACAGGATAAGAAATACCTGTTTCTTATTTTCAGTTCAAAATCCAGGAGTCACTACAAACACACCAAGCAGTGTGTGGTGCAACTGGTGAATGGTCCCTAACTGACCATCAAGCTTAGAGTCTTTAAGTAACTAGCTCTCACCATGGAATGTGGAGCATGACAACTGTATAATATTCATGCAAACATTTAAATCTTCATTAAATGAACATAAAAAATATGAATCCAAACCAGAACCTTGAGCCCAAATCACCATAAAAACTAGTCAATGATACTGTATTTGCATTATCAATGGGTTCTGTACTTTACTCAAATGTGATGATAATGCTTGCTGTTCCCATGGTCATGATGAGCCTCTGGACATCATGACACTGCAAAGTTTTAAAGGGACTCATTTTTAAGCATGTAACGTGCATTTGCATCACAAATAATTATGGTAGTTCAGTGATGAAAAATTGAGTATTTTCACAAGAATTATTCATAATCATTTGGGTTTAAACAAAAAAAAGAAAAAGTGGTCATGTAAATAGTACTTGGTTGTTGGTAACCTACACAACAATTTTGAACTTGTGAGTAAGTAGAATTATGAAAGTGTATTCACTTTCACAGAATAAATTTGTGATCTCAGCATCAAGCAATGAATTATACCTGTAAACAAATCATTTGATAATTTTTCTTGTACTCTTTACTTCAAAATTACAATTACATCATTATGGAGACAACACTTATTACCAAATCCTGCTGTTTCACTCATAGGTGGTGAACATGCACTGCTTCCTGCACACATCATTAACATCACCCCTCTCATTTCTGATCTGGTTGGCTCACTTGTATGTGGTGGATTCAAGGAGGCAACGGCAGCATGGTGAGGAGCAGAGAAGATTGTGGCCCTTCTAGTTTGTAAGAGTATATTTAGGCATGAGAAAGGTGCAGTGCCAGGACAGCCCTTTCAGTTTGTAAGAGAAGTTTCCTGGCTACCCATAGCAGCTTGAGGGAAGGTGGTGAGAATGATGAAGTCTGTTAATTCCTGGTGCCCCAAACTTCACCCTAATAATGCCTTCCTTATTCCACAACACAATTGGTAACTCTGCACCATACAGCAAACACAACATATAACAATTAACAACCACTTGCCTCATTCAGCCTTTCAGACATGTGAGGCAATCAGTTACACTAGACTTATCCCTACTAGTACTACTACTATACTATGCAGTTGAGCTTTTGTTTGATATCATTCAAATGAAAAAAAAATATATCCTTATGTTTATTTTGTTGGGGACTGGAATCCAGATCTGCTTAGATTAGGTGATCCAGTAGTTGTAGATCTCTTTAATTTAATGAATTCACATGGATGTTATCCCCATACAACTGAACCTACAAGAGTGACTTACAATAGTCCTTCCTTGAGAGATCACATTTGGGCCTCCATTCTAGAAAGTAATGTAAAAACTATCCTTTACATTGATTTAATGGATCATTTTCCAGTTTTCTCAATTTGTAAAAAAAAAAGAAAAAAAGTCATTGAAGTGCCAACCAGAGGTGTGTGGTTGGCACAAACATCAACAAATTCATAATGATAACAAATACTAATTTTAATATTCAAGCCCCAAATGAGGTATTTGATAAAAATTCTATAGTCTTTACATTGAAAATTTTCATAAAAGCCCTCACATTGCAACAGGCCTAAGAAATGACATTACTGAAAAGCACAGACTGAGTAGGCTGGTGGCCAAATGGCCTTTAACATATGGAAATCAGTATAGAAAGTACAGAAACAAGCTTGTTTCCCCCTTCTTTGTTTTGCCAAAAATAATCATCTTAAAGATCAACTTAAATCTAGATAAGGTAATTAAGTCAGCTTGGACTGTTATAAACAATTTGAATGGCAGAAATAACAGTTGACAAAGTGATGAAATCAGATTACTAAAGGATAATTGTCCTGCTGTAAATATCTTCCAGGGACTTGCAGTTAGATTCCCATAAGCAATATTCTAATATTTCTACAGAAATATTATTATTCCTATATCCAACTACCACACAAGAAGTTCAACAGTACCTCAAGTCCCTGAAAAACACAGCACCAGGCCAACATGATATTCTCCCAAACTTCCTGTGACACACTGCCCATCCACGTCCAACTCAGCTATGTAATCAGTTAATGTTTTAGGGGAGGATGTTTTCCAGATAAATTAAAAATTACCAAGTAATTTCCACCAATAAATCAGGAGATAAAAACAATTATCAGCCAGTACCAATTTTACCATCATTAAGAAAAGTGCTTGGAAAAAATATTGTAAAAAAAATAGTGAATTTTTAAATTTTAGATTATTATCAAAAGATCAGTTCCACTTCTGTAAAAATAAATCCACAGAAAAAGCAATAATAAAACTCACAACAGTGCTTATTGGGAGTGGATGAAATTGGCTTGCATTTGCACTTAGCCATGCATCAACACAAGGGCAAATCACCTCCCTTCATGATTCTTGCCTTGTGTGGACTACCAGATGGAAAGTCAAGAAAAAGTGGTAGGGAGCAGCTTTTAAAAGTGTTGCCAAATAATGTTTAAAGCATTTCTCTATGTCTGGCACATAAATGCATCACCTGTTGTGGCCCTGAGATGCACATCACTGCATCACCTGTCACTTAGTGCTTAATATGAATAAATAGGGACTATAACAATCCTGTCATCAGTGGCGTACCCATAAATTTGAAAAGGGGGAGCAGGGGCCATTTATATATATATATATATATATATATATATATATATATATATATATATATATATATATATATATATATATATATATATATATATATATATATATATATATATATATATAAATCAGTCACAATCACTTGGTGACTGAGCTTGTAAAAGGGGGAGGGTGGGCATGGCTGCATGGCCCCCCCTTGGTATGCCACTGGCTGTCATGATTGACACATAAGGATGTTGTGTCCCCATGATGTGCTCACTTGACATAAATCAACAAGTTGCCTGGGCACCTGTGAGGCCTGTTGTGGCCAATGAAGGAATCTCACTATGGCTCATCATGGACCTGCCTGTGGATAGCAGTGATGTGGGATAACATCTTTTGTGAAAAAATGTTTGCCTTTGACTGGAACTCTAAATTGTCTTAGCTCAATCCAGCCACTGAACTTCACTTTTTTGCTAATATAACCATATTGTAAATATCCATTATCTTGTCTTGATGTGGTGACAATCATCCCAGTATATTTCCCTGCACTTATTATCTAAGGCAGTTGGTGATTATTGTATCATTGAAGATTGTGAATTCATAACTACTCTACATTCAGCAACTTATGCATACAGAACTCCTGCTAATGTGAGCATCACATTGCACAAACTGGCAACTCACTTCTTGGTCTGAAAAAATCTGCTGGGAGAAAATAACTACATGGCAACTTAGCTTAGCTACTCATATCTTTTTAAAAACATGGAATAACAGATTCAGTGTTTGACATATTGACATAAGGGAAAGTTATCTTTTGTGACTGCTCCTTGCTTCAGCTAACAAAACAGCCATGTTTTTTTTTTAAACAGTTTTATACTGAGGTGATGTGTGATGCCTGGAAAATATACAGGCCACAATTACATAGTACGAATGTTAGAGTTTCACTAGAATGGTGAAATTACTCTGCATAACTTTTGTCAGTGAAATGACTTTGAGTGCAGTGATAAAGAAAGGGGGTGATGAGTGATGTGAGGATGTGCTTCACCACAAGCATGGTGGTGGGCCATCCCAAAATCTTTGTTTTTTTACTTGTTTTGCTGTAAGCTGAGGATATACTTTTAACTGTCTTGTGTAAAGTGATCAAACATTTTGGGGCAGCTCACCACCATGTTTGTGGTGAGGCACATCCTTACATCTTTAATCACTCCATTTCTTCACCAATGCACTCATAGTCTTTTTATTGGCAATAGTTATGCAGTGTATTTTTCAGTTTGTTTCACCATTCTAGTGAAACTAACACTTATACTATGTAATCATGGTCTGTATATTTTCCAGGCATCGCACATCAGGTCAGTTTGTCATTTTGTTTAAAACAAAAGCAAGGAGCAGTCACAAAAGATAACTTTCCCTTATGTTAATATGTCAAACACTTAATTTCAAAAACATATGAGCGGCTAACCTAAGTTTCTATGTAATTATTTTCTTCTGGCAGATTTTTTTCAGACTGAGAATTGGCAAGTTGCCAGTTTGAGCAATGTGATACTCATGTCAGCAGGAGTTCTAATCATGAACGTCACTGACTGTACTTGAGAATCTTTGGAAGAGCAAAAATTCAAAGTGTAATCACTAATTTTAAGAATTAGGCAAACATAAGATACAATGTAATGATTTTGCATAGCTTTGAAAATAACATATCTTCTTAACTCCTCAGGTGTGGCAAGGGTTCCTGATACAGCAGCTGATCAGTGACATGAAGAAATCATTTAGGACAGTGAAGGTTGTGAAGCCACCAGCAAGTAGGGGAGATTCATCTGAAAAATTCTTGGTTGGGAAAGAATTATTCTATGAGCCAGACACATGATACAGTATGTGACAGTGCATAAAGGGCCTATCACACAGCAAAATTTCCATTCTTCAGTCAGACCCAGGATTACCGCTGGTATGGTCCTCATTATTGACAATTGACAGGGTATCCATAGTCTTCTAATGCTATGGTAGATTTCACCAGAGGACCACAATTTTTGTTTTGATATCCTGTTGAATACTGATGACTAATATAAACAATATGACTAATGAGAGAAACATGATGCACCATGAAAATGCTTGATGCAGGTCACTGGTGTTTTGCTTAATATTAGTTAGCCATGGAGTATGGTAACATGTCTGCAAAGGTCGTGGTAAAGTCATGCTTGTTTCCCATTTAATGATATTTGTGTTTAATTTACATCTAGAACAGCAGCTGTTTCATTCAATTTAAAAACATTGTTTGGCACACCAGACACACTATTTGTCTTTTTTTATACCTATATTGGGAGGTGTAGCAGAGAAGTAAAGGGTAAACCTTGGTTAGTCTGGGAAAATAGCTAATTTAGGACAGCTCTAGAACAGAGCCTCAAACTTTTTTTTTTTCCTTTTTTTTTTTTACTTAGTGATGCACTAAAGGTACATTTTGGATTTTGACATCCCTGTAGTTAGTGTAGTGTGGGTCTACTAAAAGGCTCAAACTTAAGAATACATACCTATCAAGGAAAATTAGGCAGCACGCTTTAGTGATAATCATGGCTCACAAGTATCTTTGGCTCTTAGAGCCAAAGATACTAAGTTTTGATGGCCAACTAGTATTGCACTGATGAATACCTTTAATTTTATCAAACATGCCTTGTTTTCTTATATGCTAGAAACTGACTGAAGAAAATGTAAATTGGCAGTTCTCATTCTATGGGATTAAGAGGTCATTCAATTTGAATAAAGTATGCTTTTCTCTTACTCACTTATCTGACCTAATTTATCTCCTGAATCTAACAGTATATTTTGTGTGTATGGATGTTACTAAATTAAATGTTACAATTTCTATTATATATATTTATTTCAGTATTATGAGATACCGTTGCTACACTAAAAGTGACTTCTGTTTTCATTACTGCTAATTGTTTCCCTGGATTACATGATTAAAATATTTTAAAACATGGCTGAAATTCACTTAGTCTAGTTGCTTGGTAAGGTAATAATGATTCTTCTTAAGTTCATGTATTTTAATAGACATCATGCTTTAAATGACTGTCAACCAATGGTGTACACAATACATTGGTTGGTTGGCACTTCTAGAATTGACATTCTGATGTTATTTGCATTGTTAAAATTAAGATGTGTTAAGATGATATGCAATACACCGTTCTTTATACAAGTAATACATTCTAGTTAATGGCAATTAACACTTGCTATTTAACTGAAACTTGCCAAAAAAACAAAATTAATAATGATGATGGTAATGGTGATATTATCACCAAGGCAGTTTGACACCATCATGTTGATGAAATTGCCCATGGTGGGTGTCATTCATGGTGTTAAGAAGATGCAGAACATTAGATATGCTCTGGAGTAAGAGAAGCATTCTTGCCACCCATATCTGTTTGTGCCCATCCAGGACATATGCTGCTCACCAAGATGTTTGAGTTCCTGAGATCAGTGCTTAACGATTTGGTGATGGCATTCAATGCAGCCTGGAAAAAAAATATTAAAATAAAAATAAATAAATAAATAAATAAACATCAACATAATAAACATGAATGTGGAGTACACACAAAATTATACCTCATGCCTTTCCATATATATATATATATATATATATATATATATATATATATATATATATATATATATATATATATATATATATATATATATATATATATATATATATATATATATATATATATTTTTTTTTTTTTTTCCAGTAACACTCAAATCTTGGCTTTAACTTAATTGAAAAAGTTAACTTAATTTAAACTAAAACAGTCAGATTTAATGACACAATAAACTCTTTAATTCTTAGGACTAAAAAAGAGGGGAGGTTGTTTGAAAAATCTGAAGATTACAATTTTCCAGTGTGAGTTTCAGTATATTCAATTCTGTGTTATCACAAGTGTGTTATACTACTGTGTTATGCCACTATCGAAGTGACTGGAAATTACTAAATCATGTTTATCATGGTTCTAAAATTGTCACTGAAACTCTTCTGATGGATAACCAAACAGAGTTTACCTTAGTCCTAAACTCATTATAGCAGCAGAAAATAATTAACCAGGTAATCAAATAATATTTCTTGTCATCCTAACCTTATTATAATGGTAAAAAAATAATGGCCAAATTACTATAATGAGCAACAATTGCTGGCCAAATATTCATCATTTTTATCCCCATCTTATGATCACCACAGTACTTGAGAAAATTCCTGCCCATATAATCAAAAACACATTTATACAATCGCAAAATCACACCAGTGGCTTAGTAGTAGTGTAGTTAAATTGCCACTGATCAAAATAATATCAATGAAGGATACTTATAATATGGTGTCATTACTAAGGCACAGTGAAATCCCTTCAGAATTAAATGTTCCTAGAGCTGAAGTGAGGATATCTATAGCGCCTTGAAAGAAGATGTTTATTTTTTTAAGATAGGTTGTCAGATGACCTAAATTGGACTTACAAATTTTGTCTACTTGATATGCAATAATAATATTTCAGAAAATTGCTCTGCAGAAGTTAACAGCATCATAAAGATAGTAAATGAAGTTGTAGACCTACATGATTTTAAGGTCCAGTTGTGTTTAACTTGGTGGGAGTTATGGGAATTACATTGATAAAAAAAATAAATGAAATAAAATAAATAAATAAATAAATAAATAAAAGGTTGAAACAGCACTTAGTGGGTACATTATTTAATAATTTTAACAATATCACTTATGTACAGAAGCTAGCAAGTGTTCAATGGAACAAGGAGGGAAAAAGAGCAAGCTAGGCAAATATTGTGGCCCATGTGGAAGACAGTAAATAGATCAATATTAGTCATGTGAAGTCTTTTTTTTCTTTTCTGTCTTCTTTATTGTAACTTGTTTTCACAACATTATTTACATCCAGTGTTATCAGCATTGTATCTATGACTATTCCTATGATCTTCGATAAACAACCCTTGGCCTGCTTCCCTACTCTAGTGGTCTGTATGTGACATCAACACAGCCTGGGATGTGGAGGTGGACTGCCTCCTGCTCTCCCTGCTGCCTAGATATTACCTCAAGTTGGCTTCACGTTCCTAATCCTGCAACACCACAGAGCCCTAAATCAAGGGGGTTATCAAACCATTGTTGGTGAAATCTCTTAGTTGAACTTTACTAGTGGTAGCTGGCATTTCTATAATAATCATAACACCTCCCTGCCAGCTGAGGCTTGCCTGAAGCTATTCAGAATCTCTTATTATCTGTAGTTAATAGCAATCATCTGTTCTATTTCTTCTCACATCATCAAGTATCAGAGTGGTTCTCTGTTTTTTTTCCCCTTTTTATCTTTTTTTGTTTTTGTTTTTTTGTTCTTCAGCTGAGACAGGAACTTTGGCACCTCTCCTGGATTTGCATCCTCTTCTATGCCATGATGAGAGCATAACTGACTGATGTGTTGACACCACACCTCATTTGGTCTCTTAGCAAGAATGTCAACACTATGTGCACTGGAATCCATGTGGTTGCTTGTTATGCTTCAGGCCAAAGTACAATTTCTACCACTGTGATCCCATCACAGAGATGAATCCTCTTGGAAACTAGTTGACTGTGTCCCACTCATTGCTTGTTTCCCTTAAGAAGTGTGAGAAAAAGGAAAATAGCATCCAGTTTGCATCAAATCTGGCATCTGTTGAGCAGACTGCTGAATGAGTGCACAGAAACCAGTGGCATACATCTGTATTGTAACAACAATTCCTCTAGTGTAATCATGGGCAGGAGTAACAATTTACACAAAGACTGTTTGAATGGCTGTATTAGATGTTCAACAGCGCTATCTGCAGTTGAATGATACAGTGCTCCTGTGAGGTGCACGATACTTACCTCATTCCCTGTATCGAGCATAGATTTCCTCAGACATGAAGGTAGCAACATTGTCTGTAACTATTGTGTGAGGATATCCACAGTGGCCAAAATCCTCCTCTTACAAATCCATTATGGCTCTGTTCCATGCAGAAAGTGTTGGCTGTATGCAGGATATTTAGAGTGAGTCTCTATGAGAATCAATTAGTTTGTACCCAGGAAGTTGATGACATGATCCACATGTAGTCTGCTCTAAGATTTCTCTAGTAGCATCCATGGATGGTTAGCTGACTTGGGTAGCATAAGCTGTTCAAGTCTAGCATAGGCTCAATGTACACTACCATGCATGCTTGTTGCTTCATTCTCTGTATCCCAAAATGGCCCAGGTGTATTAGTTATATTACTCTACTCCTCAGTCTGTCTGGAATGATGACCTTTGGTCTGAAAAGAAGACAACCATTCTCAGTAATCAGAGAATCCACCAGCTTTCACTGAAGCACCTCTTAGGAATTCATATTATGTAGCCATTCTTCCTTAATGTACCACATAATTGTAGGAATGAGTAGATCTCTGCTGGATTCCTTAGCCAACACTCCTGTCTGTAGGATTCAGCTGCCTGCTAATAACTTGTATAGTGCAGACCGCTGACACATCTGCTGCCTGCTTCTCATCGAACTTAGCATCCTTTCCTGCTGGTAGTCAGCTGAGGATATCTACATTACTGAGGTCCACTGTTTGCCTGTACTCATTGCTGTAGTCATACTGGCTTGGTGTGAGGGCCCATCAAGCAAGTTACTTGGTAGCTAAAGCAGGTGACACACTAGTGGGACTAAAAAAAGTGACACCATCAGTATGTGATCAGAGATAACTTTTGGCTGTATATGAACAAGTGAAACTTGTCTAGGCTGTAGATTATTGATAATACCTCCTTCTGTATTTGATTTTGTATTTGATTGTAATGATGCCGTGTATGAAAGTCTTTGAAGCATGAGCAATTGGACATTTAGTGCTGTCAGCATTGTTGGAAAGATATTAATTCCTGACAAAATATTAATGTTAATGTTGTTAATGTTAAATATCAAATTAAAATTAAAAATCCACCTCAAAGAATGGGTTAAATGGCAAGAATCCAAACCCTTATCCCAGTGCTCATAAGCCCACTTTCAGCACTTCCCAAAATCAGTTATGCACCAGCACAGCAACCAACCACTCCACACATCAGCCAACTCTCTACTATCACACAGACAACTACAGCTATCCTTACTCAGGCCTCTGTACTGTTAAATGCTTAGTATTATCAAAGGTCTGCATGTTTATATGGTAAACACCATATATAACCTGGGCTTGGTAACACATACAGTGGTACCAAGTCTCCAAAATTGGTTCTTTGAACTGGATCCTCATTATAATGAAACATATCTAAATATTTATGCCTGCCCTCATGTGCCTCCAAACCCTTTGCTGTGTATTGCTAAAGTCTATCACAGCAAAGGCTGAGGCTAAAACTTACTTCCAAGTTATCATAGTGAGAGGGGGATGTTGAGTGCAGGTTGAACCTTGCACCTTGTTGCCAGCAAACAATGAAGCTGTGAACCAGAATGTGGTCATTTCGGTCATATGTAGCTACGCGGCCAATCTATATCCAACACCAAAGATAATTCAAGCAGCACTTACATTCATAATAAGTTTACTGTATCAAGTAGCAGCAAAATCTATTCACTCAGCTCAGTGGTGCAGCTTGGCAGCAACTTGTTTGCTGATATTGGTACTTTGAACAACAATTCACATAAATACTCTGATCTGTGTTATATTGATGTATCAGATATCTGCATCTGCAGTGAGGATACTATTAGCTTTACTATCTGCATCAGAATTTTAGTACAACAAAAGATCTGCATCAATATCTCCAACTACATTTTCTGATAAGAAAAAAAGCTCTGCCTCCACCTCCACCTCTGTAATGTAGAAATGTGGAGATTGTGGACCTGTGTGTGTGTGTGTGTGTGTGTGTGTGTGTAAGTATGAGGTGAAAGACTGATTGAGAGTGTGAAGAACACTAAAAATGTAAAAGAGAGAGAGAGAGAGAGAGAGAGAGAGAGAGAGAGAGAGAGAGAGAGAGAGAGAGAGAGAGAGAGGGGGGAGTCATGAACATGTGACTTTAATTAGTTGAATAAGTGAGAGTGAGAGTAAGCATAAATGAGTTGAACAGAAAGTAAGCATGAGTGAGTTGAGGGATTAATAGCTAGGGTAAGAATAGCTGTGGATAGGAAGAAGTAAGTGAGAAAAAAGCATGAGTGAAGGAAATGAAGGAAATGTAATGGTGAATAAGAACAATCTTGAGGTTTGATAAACAGAATGACACAGAATAGGAATAGAATTATTCAAGAGGGTGTGAGGGAGTGAGGAAGGATGGAGAGTAAATGTTATGGCAATGATAGTCAACCTGGGTGCATGGTTCAACCAAGGGTGCATGAATTTTTCAAAGGGTACTCATAAATAATGGGGTACATGGAACAGTGTGTGATGTTTTAGAGAGAAAATTGTGTTTCATGTACCATGTACATAATATGGCCAGTGTGTATGTACAAGAGTGCACAATAGGAAAAGATGTTTTCTGGAAGGAAACTGTGTCATGTAAGTGTATTGCCAAGGGATGCGTAGGGACTTGAAGGGATGCCAAGGGACCCCAAGGGATGCCCAGACTCCAGTGGAAACTTGTGGCATTGGTTACCCCTTCACCCTCAACATCTCTGATGAGGCCAGGTGGCCACACACCAGCCACCCACCCTAGACCCTAGACCTGCCTTAGAGGAATGCTGTCAGCTGCATCTTTGCAAGCGACATGCTCATCCATCCCCATTGTTACTGATCAGATAAGCATGAACAGGATCTCTGAGTTCCTTAGGGTAGTGAGGCAGGTAGCCCCACCTCCTAGTAGGCAACAGAAGGGAAAGAGATAGGTAGGGATTCTCCTCAGCCTTGCCAAAATTAAGACTTCAATCTTGTGAATATGACAAAATAATGGGACTTCCCTGTATGATTTTATGCACAAATTACTGTTGTAAAAGTTTAAAAAGGATTAATCTATTTTGTATTGATTCCTATGGGGAGGAAAAGTTTCAATTGCTGAATATTTTTGATTTTAGATGGCATTCAGGAATGAATTAAGTTTGAAAATGAGGTTTCACTATACATATATAAATATGATATATAAATTATAAATAAGTTTCACATATCAAAAGAACTGGTAATTAATGCTACTTGTACATTTACACCTACTACTTCTTTCCCTCCCCTCCCCCTCCTGCTCCTTGTAGCTGGAGCCACAATCAGTCAGTACTGGGCCACCCACTCTTTCCCCCACTAACCCTGGGACTCCTCTTTCTCTCTTTTCCCCCTACAACACTCCCCTTCACTCTCATCCAAGGGTTGATGGGGGTAAGAGTGGGTGGCTTGTTCAAGCAAGCCCCCAGTACTGAATGGATGTCACTCTGGACTGAAGTAAAGAGGAAGTTAAAGCTATGAGGATGGAGGTTTGAGTTGGTTAAAAATTTGCTTAAGAGTGTAAGGATCTGAGTGATCTCTGTTAAGTAGCTCAGCTAAAAGTTTTGAATTTATGTCTAAATCTGTTTGGTAAAGACAATAATATTCATCACTCATAGCATTCTCAGCTGACTATCAGATGGGATTACAGTCTCAGTTACAGGAGCATAGGATAATGAAAGAATAGGTAACAAGTATTTTAAAAGACATACCTTGCTGGCTCTATAAGGATAGATACCCCCTTTGTCATTCTTCTCTATGGAGCCGAGCACTGAGGAGATGTTGATGATGGCTGCTCGCTTTACAGACAGCCCACTACCTTCTGCCTGTGTGGCTGCAATCTTCAGGATTGGTAAAAGTGCCTGAAAACAGAAACAAACACTGTTATAAATGTATTTCCATAGCTAGAGTATATAAAAGAGTCATGAAGATACTGGCCCTTGCAGTTGAAAGTTTGAGTAAGCAATGCAGTGATTCTTAAATTTTTATTGTGATTCCAATTGTTTTCCAAGAATTTTTTTTCCTTATTTAAGGATGGTCTATTATTTTGCAATAATGTTTGTTTGATAATAGAGGCACATGGCCATGAATATAACACTTATAGGTGGCTCTTACTTGCTGGCCCATCAAAAGTAAGGTAAAAACAATTCTACTCCACAATAGAAATAAGTTCCTCTCTGTTTCTGTGGCTCACATGTATCACCTCAAGCTAGGGCATTCCCAATGATATTGCCTCAAACAAGGACATAACTGTTAGGGCACATAAGTTGTGACTTGCTTATTATTAATATATATTTATTTCTCTCCTTGCTCCTCTCCTCTGGTCAAGAGGGGAGTTGGGTGATTAATATTCATTGTGCATTTTGTGTTTGCTAGTATCAGCAGGTGAACCAAGAGACTTGTTAGCTTATTCTAAGATTAACTACCACATTCTCTGATGTATCAGGTTCACTTTTTTCCTCTGCTCAGAAAATCACTCTACACTTTCTATGCTGAAGGTCAAGCTTTGGGTAGGCTTGGGCTACTGACAAGTGGTAGTTTCAGTGTTATAGTAGAAGAATTTGTACTGTATATGAACTTCATACATCTTGGAATATACTTGCCTTTAAGTGTTTTTGAGCTCCTTACATACCAAAACGCTAAAACGCATGTAAAACATCCTTTATGGAGAAACAGAAAAACATTACCAAAAACATGTTTTTTGAGTGTTTTTGATCATGTTACCTATAAAAACGCTTAAATGCATGCAAAGAACCCTATGTTTGGGAAACGAAAGGACATTACGAGAAACGTGTATTATGAGTGTTTTTAAGTTCCTTAAGTACCAAAAAGCTAAAACCCTCAAATAACACTCTTTATAAAGAAACCAAAGAAAAAAAAAGTAAAATGAAAAATATACCAATTTTTTTTTTATCTTCATAGGTACCGAGATGCCAAAATTCTGTTAAAATTCAGTGAAATTATGTGAAAAAAAGAACATTATCGAAAAAGTTAATTTTAGCTTTTTTTTTCGGACTGTTATGTACCAAACCATAAAGTGCATGCAAAGCCATCTATATGAGGAAATTAAACGATTTTCCAAGAAAACTGTCTTTTGAGTGTTTTTCAACTTGTTAGGCACCAAAACGATAAATAATATGGAAGTCTCTCTATATGGGAATGTAAAAGAAAATTACTGAAAACGTGTCTTTTCAGTGTTTTAGAAAAACGCTAAAACGGATGCAAACCAAACAATATCAAGAAATCGAAAAACATTACCAAAAAGGTATATTTTGAGTGTTTTTGAGCTTGTTACCTACAAAAAACACGAAAATGGATGCTAAGCACTCTATATTGGGCAACAAAACGATATTACGAGAAACGTGTATAATGAGTGTTTTATAGTTTCACAAGAACCATAAGGCAAAAAACGCAAAAAACTCGTTTGTATGGAGAAGTTTCTTAGATACCAAAGTGCTGAAACTCATGAATATCACTATTAATTGAGAAACAGAACAACCTTACTATATGCGTGTATTTTGAGTGTTTTTCACATTCTTAGTTACCAAAAACCCAAAATTGCATGCGAAACTAACTTTATTTGGGAAAAAATGATATTACCAGAAAAGTGTCTTTTGAGTGTTTTTGAGCGTGTTAGGCAATAAAGCACTAAAAAGCCCGGCAATCACATTACATGGGGATAAAACCAACTTTTACCAAGAACTTGTTTTTGATCTCTTTACATACCAAAACACTAAAACGCATGCAAAACACCCTTTATGGAGAAACAGAATAACATTACAAAAACATATATTTTGAGTGTTTTTGATCATGTTATCTATAAAAACACTTAAATACCTGCAAAGAACCTTATGTTTGGGAAAGGAAAGGACATTACGAGAAACGTGTATTATGAGTGTTTTTAAGTTCCTTAAGTACCAAAAAGCTATAAACCACAAATAACACTCTTTATTTAGAAAAATAAATAAATAAATAAATAAAAAAAATTTTTTTTTTTTTTGTCATTCATCTTCATAGGTACCGAGATGCCAAAATTCTGGCAAAATTCAGGGCAATTATATGATAAAAGAACATTATCCAAAAAGTTAATTTTAGCTTTTTTTTTTCGTACTGTTATGCACCAAACCCTAAAGTGCATGCAAAGCCACCTACATGGGAAAATTAAACGACTTTACCAGAAACCTGTCTTTTGAGTGTTTTTCAGTATGTTAAGCAACAAAACGATAAATAATATGGAAATAAATCAATATGGGAATACAAAACAAAATTACTGAAAACGTGTCTTTTCAGTGTTTTACGTAGAAAAACGCTAAAACGGATGCAAACCAACCAATATGAAGAAATAAAATAACATTACCAAAAATATGTATTTTGAGTGTTTTTGATCATGTTACTTATAAAAACGCTTAAATACATGCAAAGAACCCTATGTTTAGGAAAGGAAAGGACATTACGAGAAACGTGTATTATGAGTGTTTTTAAGTTCTTTAAGTACCAAAAAGTTAAAACCCAAAAATAACACTCTTTATAGAGGAAAAATAAATAAATAAAAAATAGCATTTTTTTTTATTAATTTTCATAGGTACAAAGGTGCCAAAATTCTAACAAAATTCAGGGAAATTATGTGAAAAAAGAACATCATGAAAAAAATTAATTTTAGCTTTTTTTCGGACTGCTATGTACCAAACCCTAAAGTGCATTCAAAGCCACCTATATGGGGAAATTAAACGACTTTACCAGAAACCTGTCTTTTGAGTGTTTTTCAGCATGTTAGGCACCGAAACGATAAATAATATGGAAGTGTCTCTATATGGGAATCCAAAACAAAATTACTGAAAACATGTTTTTTTCAGTGTTTTACGTATAAGAACGCTAAAACGGATGCAAACCAACCAATATGAAGAAATAGAATAACATTACCAAAAAGGTATATTTTGAGTGTTTTTGAGCTTGTTACCTACAAAAACGCGAAAGCACTCTATATTGGGAAACAAAAGGACATTACGAGAAACGAGTATAATGAGTGTTTTATATTTTCACAAGAACCACAAGGCAAAACACGCAAAAACTCGTGTATATCGAGAAGTTTCTTAGATACCAAAATGCTGAAACTCATGAATAACACTCTTGATTGAGAAACAGAACAACCTTACCAAATGCGTGTATTTTGAGTGCTTTTCATATTCTTAGTTATCAAAACCCCAAATTGCATGCGAAACTAGCTTTATGTGGAAAAAAAATGACATTACCAGAAAAGTGTCTTTTCAGTGTTTTTGATCGTGATAGGTAATAAAGCACTAAAAAGCTGGGCAATCACATTACATGGGAATAAAACCAACTTTTACCGAGAACTTACCTTTAAGTGTTTTAAAGCTCCTCACATACCAAAACGCTAAAACGCATACAAAACGCCCTTTATTGAGAAACAGAAAAACATTACCAAAAACGTGTGCTTTGAGTGTTTTCCAGCTTGTTATATTTAAAATTTTCAAAATATATGTAAAGGACCCTATTTCGGGTAACGAAACGACATTCCCGGAAACATGTTGTTTTTTTACTTTTAAGCATAGTAGGCATCTAACGCTAGAAAAAAAAAAAGGTATGGAAAATACTCTATATAGGAAAACAAAACTTCATGAAAAAAAAAATTTGTGTTTTGAGCTTATTACGTACCGAAACTCTAAAATGCGTCGAAACCACCCATTATTAAAGAAACAGAAGAACGTTAGCAAAAAGGTGTGTTTTGATTTTTTTCTTGAGCTTATTAGGTAATAAAACGCCAAAATTCATGCAAAATACCTTATACAGGGAAACGAAACGATATTAACAATATTCCCCATGTCAGGTACCAAAACGAGAAAATGCATACAAAGAACCCTAAATGAAGAAACAGAACAACATTACCAGTATCTTGTGTTATGAAAATTTTGGAGCTTGTTAGGTACTAAAACGAGAAAGTGCAAGCAAAGCACCCTATATGGGAAAAAAAAAAATAAAACATTTTTTTTTCTCTTTGTAATGTACAAACACGTTAAAACACATACCAAATAACGTGTAATGGAGAAACAGGACAACATTGCCAGAAACGTGTATTTTGAGTGTTTTTGAGCTTCATAAGTACCAAAATGCCAAAATACATGCAAAGAACCCTCGTTGCAGTAACGGAACGATATTACCAGAAAATTGTCATATGGGTTGTTTTAGGGTATATTAAGCACCATATCGCTGAAATTTTTTTTTTTTTTTTAGTTTCTTGCGTACCAAAAAACTCAAACACGTGGAAAATAACTTTTTAAGGAGAAACAACATTTGTGTTGAATGTTTTTCAGCTTTTTTAGATCGCAAAACACCAAAATGCATGCATATTACCCGATATTAGGAAAGAAACGATATTAACAGAGAAGTGCATTATGAGATTTTGTCCAAAACTCAAAAATATATGAATAACACTCTATATAAAGAAACAGAAAAATATTACGAAAAACGTGTATTACAAGTTTTTTTTTTCGCAATGTTAGATAATAAAACTCCAAAATGCATACAAATCACCCTATCGAAGAAACAGAACATTACTAAACACGTGTATTATGAGTGTTTTTCCCTGTGTTAGGTACTAAAACGCCAAAATGCATACAAAGTAGCCAATATGAAGAAACAGAACAAATTTATTAGAAAAAAAATATATAATGAGTGTTTTTGTGCTTGTTAGGTACCAAAACGCTTAAGTGCATGCAAAGCACGTTGTATGGGAAAAATAAAGAACATTCTTTTGATTGTTTTTTTTTTTCTGCTTACGTACTAAAACGTTAAAATGCATGCAAAACGCCATTCATGGGCAAGTAGAACAACATTACGAACTTGTGTGTTTTAAGCGTTTTCCATCTTGTTAGGTACAAAGACGACAAAATGCATGCAAAATATCCTATTTGGGGTAATAAAACGATTTTACCAGAAACGTGTCATTTGGGTGTTTTTTTTTTTTTACATCAAAACGCTGAAAAGAATGGAAAACACTATACATGGGAAAATAAAACATTATCAAAAACGTGTTTTTTGCGTGTATTTGAGCTTATTACGTACCAAATCGCTAAAACACTCCAAAACAATCTTTATGGAGGAACAGAACATTACCCGAAACGGGTGTTTTGAGTGTTTTTGAACTTGAAAAGTACCAAAACGCAAAAATGCATGCAAATTACCCGATATTTTGAAATAAAACGATATTAACAGAAAAGTCTATTAAGAGTGTTTTTTTTGAGCTTGTTATGTACCAAAACGATAATGTGCATGCAAAGCACTCTATTTGAGAAAAGCAAACAACATTGCAAAAAAAAAAACTTGTCTTTTAACAACGCGTGCAAAACACCTCTTATTGAGAAACCTATCAACATTACTGAAAACGTGTGTGTTTAATATTTTCCAGCTGGTTAGATATTAGTACGACATTAACAGAAAACGTGCCATTTGGATGTTTTTGAGCATATTAAGCACCAAAACTCTAAAACACATGAAAAATACTTTACATGGGAAGGCAAAATAACATTATCATCGTGTGTATTTTGAGGGTTTATCTTCTTATGTACCAAAACGCTAAAACGCGCGAATATTTGTATACCAAAAAGATATATTTTTGGTTGTCTTGTTCTTTCATATAGGTAGCTTTCCATGCTTTTTATAACTTTGGTACCTACCACGTTCATCAACACTCAAAAGACATGTTTCTGGAAATGTCGTTTCATTTTCCCATAGATGGTGCTCTGGAGGCATTTTGACGTTTTGGTACATAAAATTGTGAAAAACACTCAAAAGAAACGTTTTTGGTAATGTTCTGTATGTACCAAAACGCTAAAATGCGTGCAAAACAACCATCATAAAGTAACGTGTATTTCATAAATAAAAAAAAATAAAATAAAAAAACGACTATTTCTAGTGTTTTTTCAGCTTCTTACGTACAAAAAGACCAAAATGCATCCAAAGCACCCTATATGATGAAGCAAAACGACATTACAAAAACACGTATTATGAGTGTTTTTGAGTTTCTTAGGTACCAAAACGCTACTAAGCGTGAACAGCACTCTTAATGGAGAAAAAGAATATTTTATTTTTTATTTTCATTTATTTATTTATTTTTTTTGTGTGTGTGTATGTGTGTGTCTGTGTGTGTATTTTTAACCATCTCAGGTACCGAAACGACAAAATGCATGCAAAAGCATCCTATATGGGGAAACGAAAAGATATTACGAGAAACGTGTATTATGAGTGATTTTGCGCTTCTTAGGCTCGAAAACGCTAAAACGCATGAGTAGCACACTGTTTGGAGAAACAGTACATAATTACGAAAAAAAAAAACGTGTAATCTGAGTGTTTTTCACATTGTTAGGTTATAAAATGCCAAAGTGCTTGCAAATTCCTCCACAGGGGTAAATGAAACGACATGACAAGAAAAATGTCTTTTGTATTTTTTCAACACATCCTAATTAGCATGGAAAGTATCCTATATGAGAATACAACATAACCACCAAAAACGTGTCTTTTAAGTGTTTGCTTCTTACATTCCAAAATGCTAAAACACATCCAAAACACCTTTTATGGAGGAACAGAATAACATCACCAAAAACGTGTATTTTGAGTGTTTTGAGCTTGTTACATACAAAAACACCAAAAAACATGCAAAGGGGAAACGAAAAGGAAAGGAAATTACGAAATTACGAAATTACGAAAGGAAATTACGAGAAACGTGTATTATGAGTGTCTGAGTTTCTTAAAGTACAAAACATTAAATCAACTGAATAGCACTCTTAATGGAGAAACATAATAACATTACCAAAAACGTGTTTTTTGAGTGTTTTCACCATGTTATGTAACGAAACACTAAAAATGCATGCATAGCATCCTATATGGCGAAACCAAAGGATATTACGAAAAATGTGTATTATAAGTGTTTTAGAGCTTCTTAGGTACCAAAACGCTAATACGCATAAATAGCGTTCTATGGAGAAAAATTACATTACCAAAAACGTGTAATTAAAATATTCTTTACAGTGTTAGGTACCAAAACGCCAAAATGGATGCAAAATTCCCTATATAGGGAAATGAAACTATAATTCCAGAAACGTCTTTTGCGTGATTTTCAACAAAACGCTAAATAGCATTCAAAACACCGGATATGGGAATACAAAAGAACATCACCAAAAACGTGTCTTTTGAATATTTTCAAAATCCTTAAAACGCATGTAAAACACCCTTTATAGAGAAAAGAATAACATCACAAAAAAAAAAAAAAAAATTTTCTTTTCCTTACAAAAACGCCAGAATGCATGAAAAGCACTCTATATGGAGAAACAAAAGGACATTACGAGACACATGTATTATTATAGGACCAAAGGCTCCTATGTGCGGAAACGAAAGGACATTACGAGAAAGGATGTGTTTTGAATGTTTTTGAGAGTGGTAGGCACCAAACCGCCAGATAGCAGGGGAATAACCCTATATGGGAATAAAAACATTACTCTTTTGAGTGTTTTTGAGCTTCTTACGTACCAAAACGTTAAAACCCATACAAAATTTGTGCAGAAACACAATAACGTGAATTTTGAGTCTTTTTAGCTTGTTATCTAAAAAAAACGCTAAAATGATTGCAAAGCACCATATATGGAAAAAAAAAAGTATATTTTGAGAAATGTGCATTGTTTGTTTTTTTTGTTTTTGTTTTTTTAATTTCTTAGGTACCAAAACGCTAATGCTTGTGAATAGCACTCTTCATGGAGAAACAGAACAACATTATCAAAAACATGTTTTTAAGCGTTTTTAACATTGTTAAAGGAACGTATCTTTTCAGTGTTTATGAACGTGTTGAGCACCAAAAGACTAAAAGAATGCAAAGCACCAAATATGGAAAAAACAAAACGACTTAACCAAAAACGTGTATTTTGAGTGTTTTTTGAGCTAGTTATGTATCAAAACGCTAAAACACATGTAAAATACCCTTTATGGGGAACAGAACAACCTTATCAATAAACGTGTGTTTAGAGTTTTTGAGCTTGTTACATAGAAAAACGTCAAAATGGATGCAAAGTATCCTATATACTGAAAAGACACCTTTTTAGTAATACTGTTCTCTTTTAACATATAAAATGCCATGCATGAACAGTTGCTTTTTCGTACCTAAGAAAATAACACGTTTTTCGTAGTGTTTTTCTGTTTCTCCCTATAGATTACTATTCATATGTTTTATCGGTTTGTTACCTAAGAAGGTGGAAAATACTCATAAAACAAAATTCTGTTAATATCGTTTCGTTTCCCCATATCGGGACATTTGCATGCATTTTTGCGTTTTGGTAACTATTAAGCTGGAAAACACTTATGTTATGGGTAAAGTTTCCCCATAAAGGATATTTTGCCCGCGTTTTATTGTTTTGGTACGTACTCGTAAGAAGCTGAAAAATACTCAAAAGTCACGTTTATTTTAATGTTTTCTTTTTCCCAAACAGTGTTTTATATACTATTCTGCGTTTTGTTGCCTAATACGCTCAAAAACACCCAAATGACACGTTTCTGGTAAAGTCCTTTCGTTACCCCAAATAGGGTGTTTTGGAAGCATTTTGGAACTTTGGTAAATACCAAGCAAGAAAAAACTCGAAACACATGTTTTTGGTTATGTTGTTCTGATTCTCCATAAAGGGTGTTTTCCATGCGTTTTAGCGTTTTGGTACGTAAGAAGCTAAAAAGGAAAAAAAAAAAAAAACACTGATAAGATACGTTTTTGGCAATGTTCTCTTCTTTTCCCATATCGGGTGCTTTGCATGCACTTTGGAATTTGTGGTACCTAACAAGATCAAAAACATTCATGATACACGTATTTGGTAATTTTTTTTTTTTTTTTCATAGAGTTCTTTGCATGTATTTCGTCGTTTTGGTAAGCAATATGTGGGAAAACTCATAATAAACGTTTTTGGTATTGTTATTCGGTTTCCCCATATAGACTGATATTCACAAGTTTTAGCCTTTTGGCACATAATAAGCTGAATAAAGCTTCTAGCGTTCTAGCGTTTTGCTACATAAGCTGTAAAACAATCATAAAACACTTTTGTGTTAATATCGTTTCGCTTCCCAATATCAGTTAATTTGCATGCATTTTGGCGTTGTGTCACCTAACAAGCTCAAAACTTTCAAAACTTCCGTTTTTAGTAATGTAATTCTTTTTCCTCATACAGGGTATTTTGCACGCGTTTTAACTCTTTGGTACGTAAGAGGCTCAAAAAGCCTCTTACGTACCAAAAAGTTAAAACGCGTGCAAAATACCTCAAAAGACACTTAAAAGACACTTTTATAATAATGCCCTTTAGCGTTTTGGTACCTAACAACCTCAAAAATACTCAATACACATTTTTGGTAATGTTGCTTTGTTTCTTCATATAGGGTGCTTTGTATGCATTTTTGCATTTTGGTACCTAATATGAGGAAAAACTCTCATAATAAAAGTTTTGGTAATGTTCTATTTCTCTATATAGAGTGCTATTCACGTGTTTAAGCGTGTTGGTACATAAAAAGCTGAAAAACGCTCATAATGGAAGTTTCTGTTAATATCGTTTTGTTTCCCAATGTCCGGTGATTTTCATGCATTTTGGTGTTTTGTTACCTAACATGCTCTAAAAAATCTCAAAGTACACTTTTTTGCTAATGTTTTTCTGTTTCTCCATGAAGAGTGTTTTGTATGCGTTTCAATGTTTTGGTAAGTAAGAAGCTGAGAGATACTCAAAACACAAATTTTTGGTATTGTTTGCTTTTCCCATACAGGATGCTCTGCAGGCACTTTAGCATTTTGATACCTAACAAGCTCAAAATTATTGTTAATACACATTTTTGGTAATGTTGTTTTATTTCTTCATATAGGGTGCTTTGCATGAACTTTACCGTTTTGGTACCTTACAAACTCAAAAATATTCATAATACACGTTATTGGTGATATTGTTCTGTTTTTCCATTTATTGTGCTATTCACGTGTTTTAGCATTTTCTTACCTATGAAGTTCAAAAACACTTATAATACATATTTATGTAATATCGTTTCGTTTCTCAGTATGTATTGCATTTATTCTGGCGTTCTCGTACCTAACAAGCTCAAAACTTTCAATACACCCGTTTTTGGTAATGCTGTTCTGTTTCTTCATAAATGGTGTTATCCATGCGTTTTAGCACGTTTGGTACGTAAGAAACTCAAAAAAGTTTCAAAAGACACATTTTTAATAATGTTCTTTTCTTTTCCCAAATGGAGTGTTCTCCAAGGATTTAATTTAATATGCTCAAAACTCCCAAATGACACGTTTCTGTTAAAGTCATTCCGTTACCCGATTGAGGGTGTTTTGCATGCTTATTGGTGTTTTGTTACCTAAGGAGCTTAGAAACTCTAAAAATGCATGTTTTTGGTAATGTTCTTTTTCTCCATAAAGAGAATGCATTACATAAAACGTGTATTATGAGAGTTTTTCCAGTTATTCCAAAACGCCAAAATGCAAACAATGCACCCTATAAAAAGAATTACAACAACCTTACCAAAAACATATATTATAAGTGTTTTCGAATTTCTTAGGTACCAAAACGTCAAAGTGCATGCAAAGCATCCTATATGGGAAAAGAAATAAAACATTACCTAAAACGTGTGTTTTTAATGCTTTCAGCTTCTTAGGTACAAAAACGTATGTAAAACATCCATCATGGAGAAACAGAACAGCCTTACCTTACGTATGCTTCGAGTGTTTCCCAGCATGTTAGGATCAAAACGCTAAAATGCTTGCAAAGCACGCTAATTTGGACAACGAGACGATATTACCAAAAACGTGTCATATGGGTGTTTTTGACCATATTAGGCATAAAAACGCTAAAAAAAAAAGCATAGAAAACACTATACATGGGAAAACAAAACATTATCAAAATATGTCGATTTTTTTTTTTTTTGAGCTTCTAATGCACCAAAACCATAAAACGTTTGCAAAATACCCTTTATGGAGAAACAGAATAGCATAACCAATAACGGGTGTTTTGAGTATGCATGCAAAAATGCATGCAAATCACATGATATTTAGAAATTAAACGATATTAACGAAAACAAGTATTATGAGGTTTTTTCAGCTTCTTATGTGCCAAAAGGCTAAAACTTGTGAATACCAGTCTGCATTGAGAAACAGAACAACATTGCCAATCTTCTTTTTTACCAAAATCCTAAAATACATGAACAGCAGTCAATATCGAGAAACACAACATTACCAAAAACGTTTATTATGAGATTTTTTTTTCCCGATGTTAAATATTAAAACTCCAAAATACATACAAAGTACCTTATATGAAGAAACAGAAGAATATTACCAAAAAACAAAAAAAATATTACCAAAAAACATGTATTCTTTTTAAGGTTGTCAGATATCAAAACGCCAAACTGCATGCAAAAGAATCTGTATTGAAAAAGAAAAGATCTTTACCGAAAATTCTTATGAATGTTTTTTTTTACTAATTTTCTTACGTACGAAAACTCTAAAACGAATGCAAAACGTCTTTATTGACAAATAACGTGTGTCTTGAGTGTTTTTCAGCTTTTTAGGTACCAAAACGACAAAATACATGCAAAACACCCTACTTTGTGTAATGAAATGACATTACCTGAAACGCCCCATTTGAGTTTTTCTTTTTTTTTTTTTTTTGCATATTAGACACCAAAAGGGTAAAAGGAATATAAAACTTATATTACCGGAAAAGAAAAGAAACCAACATTATCAAAAAAGTGTCTTTTGAGTGTTTCAAACTTATTACGTACCAAATCGCTAAAACGCTCAAAAACTCAATGGGAAAACAGAATATCATTACCAAAAACTAGTATTTTGAGTGTTTTTGAACTTGTTAGGTACTAAAACGCCAAAATGCATGCAAATTAAATGATATTGGGAAATGAAAAGATATTATTATTTTTGTGCTTGTTACTTAACAAAACACTAAAGTGCATGCAAAGAACCGTATTTGGGACAATCAAACAACATTATAAAAAAACTTCTTTTGTGTGTTTTCTGCTTCTTATGTACCAAAACGTTACAACGCGTGGAAAACACCACTTATGGAAAAACAGAACAACATTAACAAAATCATGAGTTTTTTTTTATTTTTCCTACAAAGTTAAGAAGCAAAACCCGAAAATGCATGCAAATCACTTTATTTGGGGTAAGGAAATAACATTACCAGAAACGTGCTTTTTTATTATTATTATTATTATCATATAAGGCATCAAATGCTAAAAAAAAAAAAATCGTAGAAAACACTCTATATGGAAAAATAAAAATGCTTGATTAAAAACGTGTCATTTGAGTGCTTCCTACGCACCAAACTGCTAAAACGCATCCAAAACACCATTTATGGAGAAACAAAAACATCAGCAAAAAATATTTCGAGTGTTTTTGAGCTTGTTAGGTACCAAAACACCAAAATGCATGCAAATTACCAGATATTGGGAAAAGTAACGATTTTAACAGAAATGTTATGTCTTTTCAACTTCTTATGCAATAAAATTCTAAAATACATGAATAACACTCTATATGGAGAAACGGAGTAACATTATAAAAAACTTGTATTATGAGGGTTTTTTTTACATATTAGATACTAAAACTCGAAAATGCATTTAAAGAACCAACATTACCTATGATGTAATGTACTATGTAATGTACGTGTACTATGAGTGTTTTTCCTCATGTTAGGTACGAAAACGCCAAAATACATACATGAAGAAAAAATTAACAACATTAACCAAAAACGTGTATTAAAAGATTTTTGAGCTTGTTAGGTACAAAAGCGCCAATGTGCATGCAAAACATCCTTTATGGGAAAAGAAAAGAACATTACTAAAACTTGTCTATTGAGTGTTTTACGACTTCTTGCGTACCAAATCGCTATAACGCATGCAAAGCGCTTTTTTTTTTTTTTTTTATGGAGAAATAGAACATTACCAAAAATGTGTATTTTGAGCGTTATCCAGCTTTTTAGGTACTAAAACGCCAAAATGCACGTAAAGCACTCTATTTGGGGTAACGAAATGACATTACAGGAAACCTGAGTATTTTCTAGCTTATTTTTACCAAAACGCTAAAATGGATGCAAATCACCCTATTTGGGGAAAACAAACAACATTTTAAAAAACGTGTCGTTTGAGTGTTTTTCTTCTTACGTATCCAAACGCTAAAATGCATGCAAAACATCCTTTATGGAGAAACAGAACAAGATTACCAAACCTGTGTTATAAGTGTTTTACAGCTAGTAAGCAAAACTCCAAAATGCATGCAAAGCAACTTATTTGGGTTAAGGAAACGACACCACCAGAAACATGTTACATGCGTGTTTTTGAGCATATTAGGCAACAAACGATAAAGAGCATGGAAAACAATCTATATTTGAAAACAGAATATTATGAAAAACGTGTCTTTTGAGTGTTTTTTTTCTTTTTTTTAGTTTCTTACGTACCAAAACGCTAAATCGCGTCCAAAACACCTTTTATTGGGAAAAAAAACCCTGGAAAAATGTTTTTTTTCTTTTTTTTTTAGCTTGTTAGTTAACAAAACGCAAAAAAATGCAAGCAAAGGAACCGATATGGGGAAACGAAACGATATTAACAGAAACGTGTATTAGGATTATTTTTTTTCGGATTTTTAGATGAGAAAAGGCTAAGACAAGTTTATGGCATTCTATATGGATAAGCAAAACAACATAAAAGAAAAAAAAAACGTGTATATTGAATGTATTTAAAGGCCAAATTCCATGCACGACACATTTAATGGTAAAAGAAAACAACGTTACCAAAAACGTGTCTTTTCAGTTTTTTTTTTTTTTCTTTTTTTTAAGCTTGTTTGGTACATAATCACCGGTGTATGCAAAAATTCCCTTTATAGGAAAAGAAAACTCAATACTAAAAAAAGGTATCTTTTCTTTGTTTTTTTTTCAGCATATTACATATTAAAACGTTAAAACGCATGCAAAACGCCCTTCATGGAGAAATAGAACAGCATTGTCAAAAACATGTGTTTTGAATTTTTTTTAAGATTGTTAGGTACTAAAACGCAAAAAATGCATGCAAAGCACTCTATTTAACGGTAATGAAACGATATAACAAGGAACATGTCATCTGGGTGTTTTGAACATATTATGCACCAAAAAACTAAAATGCGCGGAAAGCACGCGAAAACAAACATGTTTTTGGAAATGGTGTTCGGTTTTTCCACATAGCAGGTATTCACACGTTTTAGCGTTTTGGTACCAAAGAAACTCAAAACATACATAATATACGTTTCTCATAAATTCCTTTCTTTTCTCCATATGGGGTGATTTTCAAACATTTTAGTGTTTTGGTACATAATGTGAAAAAAAAAACACTCAAAGAGCACATTTTTGTTAATTTTATCATCTCTCATCCTTTTTAGCGTTTTGGTATCTAAAAAGCTCTAAAACTCTCATAATACATGGTTCTTGTAATGTTTTTTTTTTTCGTTTCCTAATAGTGCTTTCCATGCATTTTTATTTTTTTTCTACGTAACAGGCTCAAAAACATTTAAAATACAATTTTTTTTTCTGTTTCTCTGTCAAGCGTGTTTTGCATGTGTTTTAGGGTCTTAGTAGGTAAGTAGCTCAAAAACACTCAAAAGTTACATGGTTTCATTTCCTATACAGTGAGCTTTCGATGGTTTTTCGCGTTTTCGTGCCATGGCTATAAACATTCAAAAGACATGTTACTGGAAATGTCGTTTCGTTGCCCAGTACATGGTGCTTCACATACATTTTAGCGTTTTAGTACATAACATTGTGGAAAAAAAAAAAAAACTCAAAATACACTTTTTTGGTAATTTTGATCTTTTTATTCATATAGAGTGCTATTCGTATTTAGGTACCTAAGAAGCTCTAAAACACTCAAATTACTCGTTTCTCGTAATATCTTTTCGGTTCATTATATAGGATACTTTGCATCCATTTTGACGTTTTTCTATGTAACAAGCTCAAAAACTCTAAACACACGTTTATTGATAAGGTTGTTCTGTTCCCCATAAAGGGTATTTTACATGTGTTTTAGCGTTTTGATACATAACTAGCTCAAAAAACACTCAAAATACACGTTTTTGGTTAAGTCGTTTTGTTTTTTCCATATTTGGTGCTTTGCATTCTTTTAGTCTTTTGGTGCTCAACACGTTCATAAACACTGAAAAGATACGTTCCTTTAACAATGTTAAAAACGCTTAAAAACATGTTTTTGATAATGTTGTTCTGTTTCTCCATGAAGAGTGCTATTCACAAGCATTAGCGTTTTGGTACCTAAGAAATTAAAAAAACAAAAACAAAAAAAACAAACAATGCACATTTCTCAAAATATACTTTTTTTTTTTCCATATATGGTGCTTTGCAATCATTTTAGCGTTTTTTTTAGATAACAAGCTAAAAAGACTCAAAATTCACGTTATTGTGTTTCTGCACAAATTTTGTATGGGTTTTAACGTTTTGGTACGTAAGAAGCTCAAAAACACTCAAAAGAGTAATGTTTTTATTCCCATATAGGGTTATTCCCCTGCTATCTGGCGGTTTGGTGCCTACCACTCTCAAAAACATTCAAAACACATCCTTTCTCGTAATGTCCTTTCGTTTCCGCACATAGGAGCCTTTGGTCCTATAATAATACATGTGTCTCGTAATGTCCTTTTGTTTCTCCATATAGAGTGCTTTTCATGCATTCTGGCGTTTTTGTAAGGAAAAGAAAAATTTTTTTTTTTTTTTGTGATGTTATTCTTTTCTCTATAAAGGGTGTTTTACATGCGTTTTAAGGATTTTGAAAATATTCAAAAGACACGTTTTTGGTGATGTTGTTTTGTATTCCCATATCCGGTGTTTTGAATGCTATTTAGCGTTTTGTTGAAAATCACGCAAAAGACGTTTCTGGAATTATAGTTTCATTTCCCTATATAGGGAATTTTGCATCCATTTTGGCGTTTTGGTACCTAACACTGTAAAGAATATTTTAATTACACGTTTTTGGTAATGTAATTTTTCTCCATAGAACGCTATTTATGCGTATTAGCGTTTTGGTACCTAAGAAGCTCTAAAACACTTATAATACACATTTTTCGTAATATCCTTTGGTTTCGCCATATAGGATGCTATGCATGCATTTTTAGTGTTTCGTTACATAACATGGTGAAAACACTCAAAAAACACGTTTTTGGTAATGTTATTATGTTTCTCCATTAAGAGTGCTATTCAGTTGATTTAATGTTTTGTACTTTAAGAAACTCAGACACTCATAATACACGTTTCTCGTAATTTCCTTTCGTAATTTCGTAATTTCGTAATTTCCTTTCCTTTTTGTTTCCCCTTTGCATGTTTTTTGGTGTTTTTGTATGTAACAAGCTCAAAACACTCAAAATACACGTTTTTGGTGATGTTATTCTGTTCCTCCATAAAAGGTGTTTTGGATGTGTTTTAGCATTTTGGAATGTAAGAAGCAAACACTTAAAAGACACGTTTTTGGTGGTTATGTTGTATTCTCATATAGGATACTTTCCATGCTAATTAGGATGTGTTGAAAAAATACAAAAGACATTTTTCTTGTCATGTCGTTTCATTTACCCCTGTGGAGGAATTTGCAAGCACTTTGGCATTTTATAACCTAACAATGTGAAAAACACTCAGATTACACGTTTTTTTTTTTTCGTAATTATGTACTGTTTCTCCAAACAGTGTGCTACTCATGCGTTTTAGCGTTTTCGAGCCTAAGAAGCGCAAAATCACTCATAATACACGTTTCTCGTAATATCTTTTCGTTTCCCCATATAGGATGCTTTTGCATGCATTTTGTCGTTTCGGTACCTGAGATGGTTAAAAATACACACACAGACACACACATACACACACACACAAAAAAAAAATAAATAAATAAATGAAAATAAAAAATAAAATATTCTTTTTCTCCATTAAGAGTGCTGTTCACGCTTAGTAGCGTTTTGGTACCTAAGAAACTCAAAAACACTCATAATACGTGTTTTTGTAATGTCGTTTTGCTTCATCATATAGGGTGCTTTGGATGCATTTTGGTCTTTTTGTACGTAAGAAGCTGAAAAAACACTAGAAATAGTCGTTTTTTTATTTATTTATTTTTTTTATTTATGAAATACACGTTACTTTATGATGGTTGTTTTGCACGCATTTTAGCGTTTTGGTACATACAGAACATTACCAAAAACGTTTCTTTTGAGTGTTTTTCACAATTTTATGTACCAAAACGTCAAAATGCCTCCAGAGCACCATCTATGGGAAAATGAAACGACATTTCCAGAAACATGTCTTTTAAGTGTTGATGAACGTGGTAGGTACCAAAGTTATAAAAAGCATGGAAAGCTACCTATATGAAAGAACAAGACAACCAAAAATATATCTTTTTGGTATACAAATATTCGCGCGTTTTAGCGTTTTGGTACATAAGAAGATAAACCCTCAAAATACACACGATGATAATGTTATTTTGCCTTCCCATGTAAAGTATTTTTCATGTGTTTTAGAGTTTTGGTGCTTAATATGCTCAAAAACATCCAAATGGCACGTTTTCTGTTAATGTCGTACTAATATCTAACCAGCTGGAAAATATTAAACACACACGTTTTCAGTAATGTTGATAGGTTTCTCAATAAGAGGTGTTTTGCACGCGTTGTTAAAAGACAAGTTTTTTTTTTGCAATGTTGTTTGCTTTTCTCAAATAGGGTGCTTTGCATGCACATTATCGTTTTGGTACATAACAAGCTAAAAAAAAACACTCTTAATAGACTTTTCTGTTAATATCGTTTTATTTCAAAATATCGGGTAATTTGCATGCATTTTTGCGTTTTGGTACTTTTCAAGTTCAAAAACACTCAAAACACCCGTTTCGGGTAATGTTCTATTCCTCCATAAAGATTGTTTTGGAGTGTTTTAGCGATTTGGTACGTAATAAGCTCAAATACACGCAAAAACACGTTTTTGATAATGTTTTATTTTCCCATGTATAGTGTTTTCCATTCTTATCAGCGTTTTGATGTAAAAAAAAAAAAACACCCAAATGACACGTTTCTGGTAAAATCGTTTTATTACCCCAAATAGGATATTTTGCATGCATTTTGTCGTCTTTGTACCTAACAAGATGGAAAACGCTTAAAACACACAAGTTCGTAATGTTGTTCTACTTGCCCATGAATGGCGTTTTGCATGCATTTTAACGTTTTAGTACGTAAGCAGAAAAAAAAAACAATCAAAAGAATGTTCTTTATTTTTCCCATACGTGCTTTGCATGCACTTAAGCGTTTTGGTACCTAACAAGCACAAAAACACTCATTATATATTTTTTTTCTAATAAATTTGTTCTGTTTCTTCATATTGGCTACTTTGTATGCATTTTGGCGTTTTAGTACCTAACACAGGGAAAAACACTCATAATACACGTGTTTAGTAATGTTCTGTTTCTTCGATAGGGTGATTTGTATGCATTTTGGAGTTTTATTATCTAACATTGCGAAAAAAAAAACTTGTAATACACGTTTTTCGTAATATTTTTCTGTTTCTTTATATAGAGTGTTATTCATATATTTTTGAGTTTTGGACAAAATCTCATAATGCACTTCTCTGTTAATATCGTTTCTTTCCTAATATCGGGTAATGTGCATGCATTTTGGTGTTTTGCGATCTAAAAAAGCTGAAAAACATTCAACACAAATGTTGTTTCTCCTTAAAAAGTTATTTTCCACGTGTTTGAGTTTTTTGGTACGCAAGAAACTAAAAAAAAAAAAAAATTTCAGCGATATGGTGCTTAATATACCCTAAAACAACCCATATGACAATTTTCTGGTAATATCGTTCCGTTACTGCAACGAGGGTTCTTTGCATGTATTTTGGCATTTTGGTACTTATGAAGCTCAAAAACACTCAAAGCTAAGAAGCATGGAAATAGCTCTATATGAGAAAATAAAACAACATTGTCGAAAACGTTTCTTTTTAGTGTTTTTGAGCGTACAAAACGCTAAAATGTGAGCAAAGAAACATTTATGGGAAACTTTAGCAAAAAATTCTTATTTCAGTGTCTTTTAACTTGTTAGGTACTAGACCCGATATTGCATGCAAAGAACCCTATTTAAGGAAACGAAACGATATTAACAGGAACGTGTATTATGAGTGTTTTTATTTTTATTTTTTTATGTACCAAAACGCTAAAACACGTGAATATTACTCTATATGAGAGAGAGAGAGAGAAAAAAAAAAACATTCACAAAACCAGTAGCAAAACCACCAGAAACTTGTCATTTAGGTGTTTTGAGCGTATTAGGCAGCAAAACGCCAAAAAAAATGCAAGGAAAACACCCTATATGGGAAAACAAGATAACATTAACAAAATCTAGTGTTTTTGAGCTTTTTACGTACCAAAACGATGAAAGGCGTCCAAAACAATATTAGCAAAAACGTATGTTCTGAGAATTTTTTTAGCTTGTTAGGTAACAAAACTCCAAAATGTATGCAAATTACCCTATATAGGTAAAAGAAACGATATTAACATAAAGGTGTATTATGTCTTTTTCAGCTTCATATATACCAAAAGTCTAAAACACGTGAATAATACTATATTTGCAGAAACAAAACATTACCAAAAGCGTACTTTATGAGTTTTTTTTTTTTTTCCATGATAGGTACCAAAACGCCTAAAAGCATAGTGAACACCATACATTAAAAAAAAAAAAAAAAAAACAGACCAACATTACGAAAAACTTGTTTGCTGAGTGTTTTTGAGCTTGTTAGATACAAAAACACCAAAGTGCATGCAAGACAACCTGTATAGGAAAAGCAATCAATATTAACAAAAACTTGTCTTTTGAGTGTTTTTCAGTTTCTTACGTACTAAAACTCTAAAACGCATGAAAAACACCCTTTATGGAGAAAGAGGACAACATTACTATAAACGCGTGTTTTGAGAGTTTTCCCGATCATTAGCTACCAAAACGCCAAAATGCAGACAGCACACTATTTGATGTAAAGAAATTATATTACCGGAAACGTGTCATTTGAGTGTTTTGACCATATTAGAAACCAACCCCACAAAAAAACAAAACAAAAAAAGAACATGGAAAACACTCTATAGAGCAAAAAAAAATATAACATCGAAAACGTGTCTTTTGAATGTTTTTGAGCTTCTTACGTACCGAATTTCTAAAAAGCGTGCAAAACATCCTTTATGGTGAAATAGAACTTACCAAAAAGGTGTGTTTTGAGTGTTTTTGACCTTGTTCGGTACGAAAACGCCAAAATGCACACAAATTAACGGACATTGAGAAACGAAAAGTTATTAAGAAAAAATATTATTATGAGTGTTTTTCAACATCTTATGTACGAAAACACTAAAACACGTGAATATCACTCTATATGGAGAAAAAAGCATTAACCAAACAAATGGGTTTTTTCCTCATGTTAGGTACGACAATCTATACAGAATACCATATATAAAAAACAGAACATTACCAAAAACGTATATTATAAGTGTTTTTGAGCTTCTTAGGTAATAAAATACTGAAACACGTGATTAGCACATCCATTTAGGCGTTTTGGTTTCTAAAAAGCTGGAAAACGCTTAAATCATACGTTTTTGGTAATGTCTCCCGATAAAGGCTATTGTGCACGCGTTTTAGCATTTTGGAACGTAAGAAGCTCAAAAACACTCAAAAGACACCATTTTGATAATGTTGTTTTGATTTTTATAAAGAGTGTCTTCCATGCTCTTTAGAGTTTTGGTGCCTAACGCTGAAAAGCCCCGAAATAACATTTTTTCTGGGAATGTCGTCTCTTTACCCTATAGAGGGTGAAATGGATGAATTTTTGCGTATTGGTACGTAATAAGCTGAAAAACATTCAAAATACACGTTTTTGGCAATATTATTCTGTTTCTCCATGAAGTTTCTTTTCTATGCATTATAGTGTTTTGGTACGTAAAAAGCTGAAAACACTCAAAAGACACGTTTTTGTTTGTTTCTCCAGTATAGCTTACTTTGCATGCACTTCGGCGTTTTCGAAAACACTACTAATACATGTTTTTGTACCCTAAATGAGGAAAGGAAACGCGATTTCCAGAAAAGTGCCTTTTGAATGTTTATTGGCATGCTAGGCACCAAAACGCTAAAAAGTATGGAAAGCACCCTATAAAGGAAAACAAAACAACTTAACCAAAAACGTCTGTTTTCAGTGTTTTTGAGTTTCTTACCTACCGAAACGCTAAATCGCATGAAAAAAAAAAAAAAAAAAACACAGAGAAATAATATTATCAGAAACAAATATTTCGAATGTTTTTGAGTTAGTTAAGTAGAAAAACGCCAAAATGCATATATAGTATCTTAACTGGGAAAATGAAAAGACGTTACTAAAATGTGTACTATTGTTTTTTTTTTTTTTTAACTTATTAGGTACGAAGTCGCTAAAATGCATGAATATACATACATTACATATACATAACATTACCAAAAACGTATATTTTCAGTGTTTTCACATTGTTATGAATGAAAACGCCATAATGCATGTAAAGCCCCCTATTTGGGGAAAGGAAACGAGATTTCAGAAACGTGTTTAAAATATGTTCTTCAGCGTGTTAGGCACAAAAATGCTAAAAAGCATACAAATCACCTGATATGGGAATATAAAACAACAATAAGAAAACGTTTCTTTTGAGTGTCCTACGTACCAAAACGATAAAAAAACATAGAAAACATCCTTTATGGAGAAACAGAATAACATTACCAAAAACAAGTATTTTTTTTTTATGTTTTATAAGATTGTTACATAAAAAAATGCCTAAATGAATCGAAAATACCCTATATGGGAAAAATCAAAAGACATTACGAGAAACGTGTATTATGAGTGTTTTTGACCTTCTTAGTATCAAAAGGGTAAAACGCATGAATAACGTTCTATATGGAGAAAAAGAACAATATTGCCAAAAAAAAAAAAAACGAGTATTTTGAGTGTTATGACATTGTTAGTTACCAAAAAGCCAAAATGCATGCAAAGACCCATATATAGATATATGAAACATCAAAAACGCATGAAAATACCCTATATGGAGAAACAGAATACATTTACCAAAAACGTGTATTTTGAGTGTCTTTGAGCTTATTATGTACAAAATTGCCTATCATCAAACAAAACACCCTGCATATGGAAATGAAAGGACATTACGAGAAACGTTTGTTGTTTGTTTTTTTTTTTTTACTCTCTTAAGTACCAAATCAGTAAAAAGCTTCAATAGTGCTCTGAAGAAAAAGAACAACCTTACCAAAAACGTGTATTTTTTTACATTGATAATTACCAAATTGCCAACATGCATATAAAGCAACCTATATGAAGAAATGAAACGAAATCACTAGAAACTTGTCTTTTGTTATTTTTTGAGCGTGTTAGGCACCAAATCAGTAAGAAGCAACGAAATCACCCTATAGGGGAATACAAAACTACTAAAACGTCTCTTTAGAGTGTTTTTTTAGGTTCGTACGAAATAAAATGTCAAAATACATGCAAACACCCTGTTAGGTACCAAAGCACCAAAAAGAGCCTATATGAGGAAATGAAAGGACATGACAAAAAACGTGTATTATGAGTTTTTTTTTCAGCTTCTCAGGTACCAAAACGCTAAAATAAATGAGAAGCACACTGTATGGAGAAAGAGAAAAATATTACCAAAATCGTGTAATTTGAATGTTTTTTTTCACATTGTCAGGTAGCAAAACACCATAATGTTTGCTCGCTATACGAGAAAATTAAACAACAATGTAAAAAATGTTTTTTATGTGTTTTTCAGCGTGTTATGCACGAAAACGCTAAATAGCATAGAAAGCACTTTATATAGAAATGCAAAATAACATTACTAAAAGCATGTCTTTTAAGTGTTTTAAACTTTTTACGTTTCAAAACGCTAAACCACGTGCAACAAACACGAATAACCCTACCAAATAGAAAAACCTTACCAAAAACGTTAGTGTTTTTGAGCTTCCTAAGTACCAAAACGCTAAAACGCATAAATAGCACCCCATATAGAGAAAAAGAACAACATTACCTGAAACCTTTATTTTGAGCGTTTCTCATATTATGTAGCAAAACATCATAATGCATGCAGATCCCTATATGAAGAAGCAAAACTATATTACAGGAAACGTGTCTTTTGAGTGTTTACTTGAGTGTTAGGAATCAAAATGCTAAAAAGCATTGAAAGCACCCTATTTGGCAATATAAAATAACATTACCAAGAAAGTATCTTTAGAGTGTTTTTGACCTTCTTACGTCCAAAATCGCTGAAACGCATGCAAAACAACCTTTATGGAGAAACAGAATAACATTACCAAAAACATGTATTATGATTGTTTTTGTGCTTGTTAAGTACAAAAATGCCAAATTACACGCAAAGCATCCTACATGGAGAAAACAAAGGACATTACGAGAAAAGTGTATTATGAGAGATTTTGAGCTTTTTAGGTACCAAGACTCAAAAACACATGATTAGCACTTTATATGGAAAAACAACTCTACCGAAAACTTTTACTTAAACTCTTTTTCATATTGTTAAGTACCAAAAGACAAAATGCATTGGAAGCCCCCTTTATCGGGAAACGAAACGACATTATCATCAACGTGTCTTTTGAGTGTTTTTCAACGTGTTAGACACCAGAACGCTAAAAAAAAAAGCATGGAAAGCACTCTATAAAGGAATACAAAACAACATTACTAAAAACGTGTTTTATAGGTTCTTCTGTACAGAAACGCTAAAACCCAAGCAAAACACCCTTTATGGAGAAGCAAAATAAATATTTCGTTGATAAATTACATTCAGGACAGTTAGGGAACATCCCTTACAGAAGAATAAGATCGCAAAAGAATGATCCTAAATGGATGACTGAGGTTAAAATATTACATAGGGCGAAAGAGAAGTATATATGAGATTAAAGACAGGGGAAGTGGTTTTAAGGCCACAATATAATGAATTAGAAAAGTCAGGAGTTTAACAAGGAAAGCTAAAAATAGTTATGAATTAAAGGTAGCCAGCCAAGCGATGATGGACCCCAAGGGATTTTATCAGGCATATAAGACGAAGAATAGAGAAACAATAGTTCCTTAAAGACAGCAGAATGGGACCTGCTTAGTTGTTGGGAAGAGATTAGTAAAACTGTGAGCGAGTATTTTTTAATTGTCTTTGCCCAGGAAAACATGCAGGATTTGCCGAATAGTGAGAAGATATTTAGAGTAGAAGAGGATGAGAAGCTGACAGATATTACCATAACTAAAAGAGATAGTGGAACAGGAAATAGATAAGTTGAAAAGTTCAAGTCACCAGGACCAGATGAAATATATTCCACAGTATTTAAGGAAAGGAAAAAGGTTATAAGTAATCTGTTAGTTTCTGTCCTTAGGAAATCACTTTAGTCATGTGAGGTATCGGTAATTTGAAGGCAGGCGAATATAGTACCTACCTTTAAGAAAGGAGATAAAACTTTAACGTCTAACCTGTCAGCTTAACTTCTGTTGAATGTAAAATAATGGAGTCAATAATAGCAGATTCTTCTTGCAGATTTACTTATTTCTTATGTTCTTATGTTCTTATTACCAAAAGCGTGTATTTTCAGTGTTTTTTTGCTATTACGTGAAAAAAATGCCAAAATGCATGCATAGCACCCTATATGAAGAAAACGAGCGACATTACGAGAAACATGCATTATGAGTGTTTTTGAGATTCTTAGGTACCAAAACGCTGAAACTCATGAATAACACTCTTAATTGAGATACAGAACAACCTTACCAAATGCGTGTATTTTGAGTGTTTTTCACATTCTTAGTTACCAAAACCCGAAATTGCATGCGAAACTAGCTTTATGTGAAAAAAAAAATGACATTACCAGAAGAGTGTCTTTTGAGTGTTTTTGAGCGTGTTAGGCAATAAAGCACTATAAAGCAGGGCAATCACATTACATGGAAATAAAACCAAATTTTACCAAGAACTTGCTTTTTAAGTGTTTTTGAGCTCCTTACATATTGAAACGCTAAAACGCATGCAAAACACCCTTTATGGAGAAACAGAAAAACATTACAAAAAAACATGTATTTTGAGTGTTTTTGATCATGTTACCTATAAAAACGCTTAAATACATGCAAAGAACCCTATATTTGGGAAACGAAAGGACATTATGAGAAACGTGCATTATGAGTGTTTTTAAGTTCCTTAAGTACCAAAAAGCTAAAACCCACAAATAACACTCTTTATAGAGAAAAAAAAATAAATAAAAAAATAGCAATTTTTTTTTTTTGTTATTCATCTTCATAGGTACCAAGATGCCAAAATTCTGGCAAAATTCAGGGAAATTATGTGGAAAAAAGAACATTATCAAAAAAGTTAATTCTAGATTTTTATCGGACTTATGTACCAAACTCTAAAGTGCATGCAAAGCCACCTATATATGGAAATTAAACGACTTTACTAGAAACCTGTCTTTTGAGTGTTTTTTTTAGCATATTAGGCAACAAAACGATAAATACCATTGAAGTAACTCAATATTGGAATCCAAAACAAAATTACTGAAAACATGTCTTCTCAGTGTTTTACGTAGAAAAACGCTAAAACGGATGCAAACCTACCAATACGAAGAAATAGAAAAACATCCCCAAAAACGAATATTTTGAGTGTTTTTAATCTTGTTACCTACAAAAAACGCGAAAAAGAATGCAAAGCACTTTATATCGGGAAACAAAAGGACATTACGAGAAACGTGAATAATGAGTGTTTTATAGTTTCAGAAGAACCAAAAGGCAAAAAACGCAAAAACTCGTGTATATGGAGAAGTTTCTTAGTTACCAAAATGCTGGTACTCATGAATAACACTCTTAAATGAGAAACATAATAACCTTACGAAATGCGTGTATTTTGAGTGTTTTTCACATTCTTATTTAGCAAAACCCCAAATTGCATGTAAAACTAGCTTTATGTTGGCAAGAAATGACATTACCAGAGGAGTGACTTTGAGTGTTTTTGAGCGTGTTAGGCAATAAAGCACTAAAAAGCAGGGCAATAACATTACATGAGAATGAAACCAACTTTTACCAAGAACTTGCCTTTAATTTTTTTTTGAGCTCCTTACATACCAAAACGCTAAAACGAATGCAAAACACCCTTTATGGAGAATTAGAATAACATTACCAAAAACATGTATTTTGAGTGTTTTTGATCATGCTACCTATAAAAACGCGAAAATACATGCAAAGAATCCTATGTTTGGGAAACGAAAGGACATTACGAGAAACGTGTATTATGAGTGTTTTTAAGTTCCTTAAGAACCAAAAAACTAAAACCCACAAATAACACTCTTTATAAAGAAGAAATAAATAAATATATAAAAAAAGGCAATTTTTTTTTTGTTATTCATCTTTATAGGCCAAAATTCTGGGAAAATTCTGGTCAATTATGTGATAAAAAAATATTATCAAAAAAGTTAATTTTAGCTTTTTTTTTCGGAATGTTATGTACCAAACTCTTAAGTGAATGCAAAGCCACCTACATGAGGAAATTAAACGACTTTACGAGAAACCTTACTTTTGAGTGTTTTTCAGTATGTTAGGCACCAGAAAGATAATAACATGGAAGTCACTCAATATGGGAATCCAAAACAAAATTACTGAAAACGTGTCTTTTCAGTGTTTTTTCGTAGAAAAACGCTAAAAAGGATGCAAACCAACCAATATGAAGAAATAGAATAACATTACCAAAAATGTATATTTTGAATGTTTTTCAGCTTGTTACCTAAAAAAAAATGCAAAAATGGATGCAAAGTATTGCAAAACAAAAGGACATTCTGAGAAACGTGTATAATGAGTGTTTTATAGTTCCACAAGAACCAAAAGGCAAAAAACGCAAAAACTCGTGTACCTAGAGAAGTTTCTTAGATACCAAAATGATGAAACTCATGAATAACACTTTTAATTGAGAAACAGAATTACCTTACAAAATGTGTGTATTTTGAGTGTTTTTCACGTTCTTAGTTACGAAAATCTCAAATTACATGCGAAACTAGCTAGTTTCCTAGATACAAAAATGCCGAAATTCATGAATAACACTCTTAATTGAGAAACAGAAAAACCTTACTAAATGCGTGTATTTTGAGTGCTTTTCACATTCTTAGTTACCCAAAAACCCAAATTGATTGCGAAACCAGCTTTATGTGGTAAAAAAAAAAAAAAACGAAGCGTGATAGGCAGTAAAGCACTAAAAAGAAGGGCAATCACATTACATGGAAATAAAACCAATGTTTACCAAGAACTTGCCTTTAAGTGTTTTTGAGCTCCTTATATACCAAAACGCTAAAACGCATGCAAAACACACTTTATGGAGAAACAGAATAACATTACTAAAAACATGTATTTTGAATGTTTTTGATGATGTTACCAATAAAACGCTTCAATACATGCTAAGAACCCTATTTGTGGGAAACGAAAGGACATTACAAGAAACTTATATTATGAGTGTTTTTAAATTCATTAAGTACCAAAAAGCTAAAAGCCACAAATAACTCTCTATTGAGAAAAAATAAATCAATAAATAAAAAAATACGATATTTTTTTTTCTTTCTTATTCATCTTCACAGGTACCGAGGTGCCAAAATTCAAGCAAAATTCATGAAATTTTCTGAAATAAGAACATTATCAAAAAAGTTAATTTTAGCTTTTTTTTTCTCAACTGTTATGTAGCAAACCCTAAAGTGCATGCAAAACCACCTATATGGGGAAATCAAACGTCTTTGCCAGAAAACTGTCTTATGAGTGTTTTTCAGCATGTTAGGCACCAAAACGATAAATAACATGGAAGTCACTCTATATGGGAATCCAAAACAAAATTACTGAAAACGTGTCTTTTCGGTGTTTTACGTAGAAAAACGCTAAAACAGATGCAAACCAACCAATATGAAAAAAAAATAGAATAACATTACAAAAAAACTATATTTTGAGTGTTTTTAAGCTTGTTACCTACAAAAAAAGTGAAAATGGATGCAAAGCACTCCCTATTGGAAAACAAAAGGACATTACGAGAAACGTGTATAATGAGTGTCTTATTATTTTCGAAAGGATATTACGAAAAACGTGTATTATGACTGTTTTGAAGTTCCTTAAGTACCAAAACGTTAAAACCCACAAATAACACTCTTTAAAGAGAAAAAAAATAAAAAAAATAATAAAAAATTCTGCCAAAAGTCAGGGAATTTATGTGGAAAAAAGAACATTATCAAAAAAGTTAATTATTGCTTTTTTTCGGATTGTTATTTACCAAACCCTAAAGTGCATGCAAAGCCACCTATATGAGGAAATTAAACGACTTTACCAGAAACCTGTCTTTTCAGTGTTTTTCAGCATGTTAGGCACCAAACCGATAAATAATATGGAAGTCAGTCAATATGTTAATGCAAAACAAAATTACTGAAAACGTGTCTTTTCAGCATTTTACGTAGAAAAAACGCTAAAACGGATGCAAAGCAACGAATATGAAGAAATAGAATAACATTACCAAAACGTGTTTTTGAACTTTTTACCTATAAAAAAACGCGAAAATGGATGTAAAAGCACTCTATATTGGGAAGAAAAAAGGACATTTAGAGAAAGGTGTATAATGATTGTTTTATAGTTTCACAAGAACCAGAAGACAAAAACCGCAAAAACTCGTGTATATAGAGAAGTTTCTTACATACCAAAATGCTAAAACTCATTAATAACACTTTTAATTGAGATACAGAACTACCTTACCAAATGTGTGTATTTTGAGTGTTTTTCACATTCTTAGTTACGAAAATCCCAAATTACATTTATAGATTATTTTGTTACATTATTTTGAGTGTTTTTGATCATGTTACCTATAAAAAAGCTTAAATACATGCAAAGAACCCTATGTCTGTGAAACGAAAGGACATTACGAAAATCGTGTATTATGATAGTTTTTAAGTTCCTTAAGTACCAAAAAACTAAAACCCACAAATAGAGAAAAAATAAATAACTAAAAAAATTGAATTTTTTTTTTTTGTTATTCATCTACATAGATATGAAGATTGCAAAATTCAGGCAAAATTCAGGGAAATTATGTAAAAAACACATTATCAAAAAATTTTTTTAGCTTTTTTCCGGAATTATGTACCAAACCCAGAAGTGCATGCAAAGCCACCTATATGGGGAAATTACACGAATTTTTGTCTTTTGAGTTTTTTTTCAGGAATTTCAACAATATTACTGAAAACGTGTCTTTTCAGTGATTTACGAAAAAAAACGCTAAAACGGATGCAAGCCAACCAATATGAAGAAATAGAATAACATTACCAAAAAGATATATTTTGAGTGTTTTTCAGCTTGTTACCTACAAAAAATGCGAAAATGGATGGAAAGCACTCTATATTGGGAAACAAAAGAACATTACGAAAAACGTGTATAATGAGTGTTTTATAGTTTCACACGAACCACAATGCAAAAAACGCAAAAAATCGTGTATATAGAGAAGTCTCTTACATACCAAAATGCTGAAATGCATGAATAACACTTTTAATTGAGAAACAGAACTACCTTACCAAATGTGTGTATTTTGAGTGTTTCTTACATTCTTAGTTACGAAAATTCCAAATTACATGCGAAACTACCTTCATGTGGGGAAAAAAATGACATTACCAAAAAAGTGTCTTTTTAGTGTTTTTGAGCGTGATATGCAACAAAGCTGTAAAAAGCAGAACAATCACATTACATGGGAATAAAACCAACTTTTACGAAGAACTTGCCTTTAAGTGTTTTTAACTCTTTACATACCAAATCGCTAAAAAGCATGCAAAACACCCTTTATGGAGAAAGAGAATAACATTACCAAAAGCATGTATTTTGAGTTTTTTTGATCATGTAACCTATAAAAAAGCTTAAATACATGTAAAGGACCCTATGTTTGTATAACAAAAGGACATTATGAAAATCTTGTATTATGAGTGTTTTTAAGATCCTTAAGTACCAAAAAGTTAAAACCCACAAATAACACTTTATAGAGAAAAAAAAAAAAATTTTGTTATTCATCTTCATAGGTACTGAGATGCTAAAATTCTGGCAAAATTCATGGAAATTTTGTAAAAAAATCTTTATAAAAAGAATAATTTTAGCTTTTTTTCCGGAGTTATGTACAAACCCTGAAGTGCATGCAAATCCACCTATATAGGGAAATTACACGACTTTACCAGAAACCTGTCTTTTGAGTGTTTTTCAGCAATTTCAACAATATTACTGAAAACGTGTCTTTTCAGTGATTTGCTTAAAAAAACGCTAAAACGGATGTAAACCAACCAATAAGAAAAAATAGAATAACATTACCAAAAAGATATATTTTGATGTGTTTTTGAGCTTGTTACCTACAAAAAATGCAAAAAATGGATGGAAAGCACTTTATACTGGCAAAGGAAAGGACATTACGAGAAACGTGTATGAGTGTTTTATAGTTTGACAAGAACCACAAGGTAATAAACTCAAAAACTCGTGTACATAAAGAAGTTTCTTACATACCAAAAAGATGAAACTCATGAATAACACTTTTAATTTTGAAACAGAAATACCTTACCAAATGTGTGTATTAGAAAAGTTTCTTACCTACCAAAATGCTGAAACTCGTGAATAACACTTTTAATTAAGAAATAGAAAAATCTTATTAATGCCTGTGTTTTGAGTTTTTTCACATTCTTAGTTACCAAATTCCCAAATTCCATGCAAAACTAGCTTTATGTGGCAAATAAATTATATTATCAGAAAAGTGTCTTTTGAGTGTTTTGAGCGTGTTAGGTAATAAAGCAATAAAAAGCAGGGCAATCACATAACATGGGAATAAAAACAACTTTTACCAAGAACTTGCCTTTAAGTGTTTTTGAGCTCATTACATACCAAAACGCTAAAACGCATGCAAAAAACCTTTTATGGAGAAACAGAATAAAATTACCAAAAACATATATTTTGAGTGTTTTTGATCATGTTATCTATAAAAACACTTAAATATATGCAAAGAACTTTATGTTCGCGAAACGAGAGGACATTACGAGAAATGTTTATTATAAGTGTTTTTAAGTTCCTTAAATACCAAAAAGCTAAAACCCACAAATAACACTCTTTATTTAGAAAAAAAAAATTAAGATAATAAAAAAAATAGGATTTTTTTTATTTTGTTTTTCATCTTCATAGGTACCGAGATGCCAAAATTCTTGGAAAATTCAGGGCTATTATATGATCAAAGAAAATTATCAAAAAAGTTAATTTTAGCTTTTTTTTTCGGACTCTTATGTACCAAAACCTAAAGTGCATCCAAAGACTCCTATATGAGGAAATTGAGCGACCTTATAAAAAAAAAGTTTTTTGAGTTGTTTCAGTATGTTTTGCACCAAAACGATAAATAATAAGGAACTCACTCTATATGAGAATCCAAAACAAAATTGCTGAAAACGTGTTTTTTTTGTTTTACGTAGAAAAACGCTAAAACGGATGCAAACCAACCAATATCAAGAAATAGAAAAACATTACCAAAAAGGTATATTTTGAGTGTTTTTGAGCTTGTTGCCTACAAAAAAAAAAACGCGAAAATTGATGCAAAGCACTCTATATTAGAAAACAAAAGAGCTTTGTAAGAAAAGTGTATAATGAGCTTTTTATAGTTCAAAAGAACCAAAAGGCAAAAAAACACAAAATCTCGTGTATATGGAGAAGGTTCTTAGATACCAAAATGCTGAAACTCATGAATAACACTCTTAATTGACAAACAGAACAACCTTACTAAATGCGTGTATTTTGAGTGCTTTTCACATTCTTAGTTACCAAAACCCCAAATTTCATGCGAAAATAGATTTGTGGGAAAAAAAAAATACTTTACCAGAAAAGTGTCTTTTGAGTGTTTTTGAGCGTGATAGGCAATAAAGCACTAAAAAGCAGGGCAATCATATTACATTGCAATAACACCAATTTATACCAAAAACTTCCCTTTAAGTGTTTTTGAGCTCCTTATATACCAAACCGCTAAAACGCATGCAAAACAAACTTTATGGAGAAACAGAATAATTACGAAAAACATGTATTTTGAGTGTTTTTGATCATGTTATCTATAAAAACGCTTAAATACATGCAAAGAACATTATGTTTGGGAAACAAAAGGACATTGTGAGAAACGTGTATTATGAGTGTTTTTTTAAGTTCCTTAAGTATCAAAAAGCTAAAACCCATAAATAACACTTTTTATTTAGAAAAAAAAAAAAAAAGGATTTTTTTTTTTTTTGTTATTCATCTTCATAGGTACCGAGATGCAAAAATTCTGGGAAAATTCAGGGCAATCATATGATAAAAGAATATTATCAAAAAAGTTGATTTCAGCTTTTTTTTTCGGACTGTTATGTACCAAACCCTAAAGTGCATGAAAAGCCTCCTATATGAGGAAATTAAATGACCTTACCAGAAATCTTTGTTTTGAGTGTTTTTTTTTTTAGCATGTTAGGCACCAAAACGATAAATAATAAGGAACTCAATCTATATGGGAATCCAAAATAAAATTACTGAAAACATGTCTTCTCAGTGTTTTACGTAGAAAAACGGTAAAACGGATGCAAAGCAACCAATATCAAGAAATAGGAAAACGTTACTAAAAAGATATATTTTGAGTGTTTTTGAGCTTGTTACCTACAAAAAACGCGGAAATTAATGCAAAGCACTCAAAATTCAGAAAAAAAAGAACATTGCAAGAAAAGTGTATAATGAGTGTTTTATAGTTGAAAAGAACCACAAAGCAAAAAACGCAAAATCTCGTGTATATGGAGAGGTTTCCTAGATAGAAAAATGCTAAAATTCATATATAACACTCCTAATTGAGAAACAGAACAACCTTAATAAATGCGTGTATTTTGAGTGCTTTTCACATTCTTAGTTACCAAAACCCCAAATTGCATGCGAAAATAGATTTATGGGAAAAAAAAAGACTTTACCAGAAAAGTGTCTTTTGAGTGTTTTTGAGCGTGATACGCAATAAAGCACTAAAAAGGAGGGCAATCACATTACATTGGAGGAAAACGAATTTTTACCAAGAACTTGCCTTTAAGTGTTTTTGAGCTCCTTATATACCAAAACACTAAAACGCATGCAAAACACTCTTTATGGGGAAACAGAATAACTTTACCAAAAACATGTATTTCGAGTGTTTTTGATCATGTTACCAATAAAAACGCTTAAATATATACAAAGAACAGTATTTTTGGGCAACGAAAGGAGATTACGAGAAACGTGTATTATGAGTGTTTTTAAGTTCATTAATTACCAAAAAGCTAAAAGCCACAAATAACACTCTTTATTCAGAAACAATAAATAAATAAAAAAAATACAATATTTATTTTTTCATTCTTATTCATCTTCACAGGTACCGAGATGCCAATATTCGGACAAAATTCAAGAAATTATGTGAAATAAGAACATTATCAAAACAGTTAAATTTAGCTTTTTTTTTTTTCGGACTGTTATGTAGCAAACCCCTAAAGTGCATGCAAAGCGACCTATATGGGAAAATTAAACGTCTTTGCCAGAAAATGGTCTTATGAGTGTTTTTCAGTATGTTAGGAACCAACACGATAAATAACATAAAAATCAATCTATATGGGAATCCAAAACAAAATTACTAAAAACGTGTTTTCGGTGTTTTACGTAGAATAACACTAAAACGGATGCAAATCAACCAATATGAAGAAATAAAATAACATTACCAAAAATGTATATTTTGAGTGTTATTGAAATTGTTACCTACAAAAAACGCGAAAAATGGATGGAAAGCACTCTATATTGGGAAGGAAAAGGACATTACGAGAAACGTTTATAATGAGTTATTATTCACAAGAACTAAAAGGCAAAAAACGCAAAAACTCGTGTATATAGAGAAGTTTTTTACATTCCAAAATGCTGAAACTCTGGAACAAACGTCTTAATTGAGAAACAAAACAATCTTACTAAATGCGTGTATTTTGAGTGCTTTTCACATCCATAGTTACCAAAACCCTAAATTGCATGCCAAACCAGCTTTATGTGGGAAAAAAATGACATTACCAGAAAAATATCTTTTGAGTGTTTTTGAGCGTGTTAGGCAAGAAAGCACTAAAAAGCATGGCAATCACATTACATTGGAATAAAACCAATTTTTAACAAGAACTTGCCTTTAAGTGTATTTGAGCTCCTTATATACCAAAACACTAAAATGCATGCAAAATACACTTTATGATGAAACATAATAACATTACCAAAAACATGTATTTTGAGTGTTTTTGATCATGTTACCAATAAAAACGCTTAAATACATGCAAAAAACCCTATTATTGGGAAACGAAAGGACATTACGAGAAACGTGTATTATAAGTACCAAAAAAGCTAAAACCCATAAATAACACTTTATAGAGAGAAAAAAAAAGTATAATTTTTTTTAATTTTTATTATTCATCTTCATAGGTACTAAGATGCCAAAATTCTTGCAATATTCTTTGGGAATCGAAAACAAAATTACTGAAAACTTGTCTTTTCGGTGTTTTACGTAGAAAAACGCTAAAACAGATGAAAACCAACCAATATGAAGAAATAGAATAACATTACCAAAGAGGTATATTTTGAGTGTTTTTGAGCTAGTTACCTACAAAAAACGGGAAAATGCATGCACTCCCTATTGGGAAAGAAAAGGACATTACGAGAAACAAGTATAATGAGTGTCTTATTATTTTCGGGCAAAAGAACTTGTGGTTCACAAGAACTACAAGGCAAAAAACGCAAAAACTCGTGTATATAAAGAAGTTTCTTAGATTCCAAAATGCTGAAACTCATGAATAACAATCTTAATTGAGAAACAGAACATTACCAAATGCGTGTATTTTGAGTGTTTTTTCACATTCTTCGCAAAACCCTAAATAGCATGCGAAACTAGTTTTATGTGGAAAAAAAATGACATTACCAGAAAAGTGTCTTTGAGTGTTTTTGAGCGTCTTAGGCAATAAAGCACTAAAAAGCAGGGCAATCACATTACATGGGAATGAAACCAACTTTTTCGAAGAACTTGCCTTCTAGTGTTTTTGACACGCATTTAGTAAGGTTGCTCTATTTCTCAATTAAGAGTGTTATTCATGAGTTTCAGCATTTTGGTATATAGGAAACTTCTCCATATACACGAGTTTTTGCGTTTTTTGCCTTGTGGTTTTTTTTGAACTATAAAACATTCATTATATACTTTTCTCGCAATGTCCCTTTGTTTCCCAATATAGAGTGGTTTGTATCCATTTTCGCGTTTTTTTTTTTTTTTGTAGGTAACAAGGTCAAAACACACAAAATATACATTTTTGGTTATGTTTTTCTGCTTCTTGATATTGGTTGGTTTGTATCAGTTTTAGCGTGTTTCAGCATGTTAGGCACCAAAACGATAAATAATATGGAAGTCAGTCAATATGTGAATCCAAAACAAAATTACTGAAAACGTGTCTTTTCAGTGTTTTTCGTAGAAAAACGCTAAAGCGGATACAAACCATCCTATATGAAGAAATAGAATAGCATTTCCAAAAACATATATTTTGAGTGTTTTTGAGCTTGTTACCTACAAAAAAACGCAAAAATGGATGTAAAGCACTCTATATTAGTAAACAAAAGGACATTACGAGAAACGTGTATAATGAGTGTTTTATAGTTTTAAAAGAACCACAAGGCAATAAATGCAAAAACTCGTGTATATAGAGAAATGTCTTACATACCAAAATGAATAAATGCATGAATAACACTTTTAATCGATAAACAGAACTACCTTACTAAATTGTGTATTTTGAGTGTTTTTCACATTCTTAGTTACGAAAATGCCAAATTACATGCGAAACTACCATCATTTGGGAAAAAAAATGACATTACCAGAAAAGTGTCTTTTGAGTGTTTTTCAGCGTGATATCCAACAATGCCCTAAAAAGCAGAACTATCACATTACGTAGGAATAAAACCAACTTTTACGAAGAATTTGCCTTTAAGTGTTTTTTAACCCCTTATATACCAAATCTTTAAAACGTATGGAAAACAAAAATTATAAAGAAACTGAATAACATTAACAAAAACATGTATTTTGAGTGTTTTTGATCATGTTATCTATAAAAACGCTCAAGTATATGCAAAGAATATTATGTTTAAGAAACAAAAGGACATTACGAGAAACTTGTATTATGAGTGTTTTTTTTAAGTTCCTTAAGTACCAAAAAGCTAAAACCCACAAATAACACTCTTCATTTAGAAAATAAAAAAAATAAAAAATGAAATAAATAGGATTTCTTTTTTTTTGTTATTCATCTTCATAGGTACCGAGATGGCAAAATTCTGGGAAAATTCAGGGCAATTATGTGATAAAAGAATATTATCAAAAAAGTTACTTTCAGCCCTTTTTTCGGACTGTTATGTACCAAATCCTAAAGTGCATGCAAAGCCTCCAATATGAGGAAATGAAACGACCTTACCAGAAATCTGTGTTTTGAGTGTTTTTTAGCATGTTAGTCACCAAAACGATAAATAATAAGCAACTCACTCTATATGGGAATCCAAAACAAAGTTACTGAAAACGTGTCTTCTCAGTGTTTTACGTAGAAAAACGTTAAAACGGATGGAAAGCAAACAATATCAAGAAATAGAAAATCGTTACCAAAAAGGTATATTTTGAATGTTTTTGAGCTTGCTAGGAATTTTTTTTCTTTTTTTTTTTTTTGTTATTCATCTTCATAGGTACCGAGATGCAAAAATTATGGGAAAATTCAGGGCAATCATATGATAAAACAATATTATCAAAAAAGTTCATTTCAGCTTTTTTTTCGGAATAGGAATTTTTTTTTTCATCTTCATAGGTACCGAGATGCCAAAATTCTGGGAAAATTCAGGGCAATCATATGATAAAACAATATTATCGAAAAAATTAATTTCAGCTTTTTTTTTTCGGACCAAACCCCAAAGTGCATGCAAAGCCTCCTATATGAGGAAATTAAACGACCTTACCAGAAATCTGTGTTTTGAGTGTTTTTAGCATGTTAGGCACCAAAACGATAAATAATAAGGAAATCACTCTATATGGGAATCCAAAACAAAGTTACTGAAAATGTGTCTTCTCAGTGTTTTACGTAGAAAAACGCTAAAACGGATGCAAAGCAACGAATATCAAGAAATAGAAAGACGTTACTAAAAAGGTATATTTTGAATGTTTTTGAGCTTGCTACCTATAAAAAAAACACGAAAATTGATGCAAAACACTCTATATTGGGAAACAAAAGGACATTGCAAGAAAATGTGTATAATGAGTGTTTTATAGTTCAAAAGAACCACAAGGCAAAAAACGCAAAATCTTGTGTATATAGAGAGGTTTCCTAGAAACAAAAATGCTAAAACTCAAGTATAACACTATTAATTGAGAAACAGAACAACCTTAATAAATGCGTGTATTTTGAGTGCTATTAACATTCTTAGTTACCAAAACCCCAAATTGCATGCGAAAATAGATTTGGGAAAAAATTACTTTACCAGAAAAGTGTCTTTTGAGTGTTTTTGAGCGTGATAGGCAATAAAGCACTAAAAAGGAGGACAATCACATTACATTGGAGTAAAACGAATATTTACCAAGGACTTGCCTTTAAGTGTTTTTGAGCTCCTTATATACCAAAACACTAACACGCATGCAAAATACACTTAATGGTGAAAGAGAAGAACATTACCAAAAACATGTATTTTGAGTGTTTTTGATCATGTTACCAATTAAACCGCATAAATACATACAAAGAACCCTATTTTTGGGAAGAGAAAGGACATTACGAAAAACGTGTATTATGAGTGTTTTTAAGTTCCTTAAGTACCAAAAAAGCTAAAACCCATAAATACCACTTTATACAGAAAAAAAAAATTTTTGTTTGTTTTTTTATTCATCTTCAAAGGTACTAAGATGCCAAAATACTGGGAATATTCTTTGGAAATCGAAAACAAAATTACTGAAAAAGTGTCTTTTCGGTGTTTTACGTAGAAAAACGCTAAAACAGATGAAAACCAACCAATATGAAGAAATAGAATAACATTACCAAAGAGGTATATTTTGAGTGTTTTTGAGCTTGTTACCTACAAAAAACGCGAAAATGGATGCAAAGCACTCCCTATTGGGAAAGAAAAGGACATTACTAGAAACATGTATAATTAGTGTCTTATTATTTTCGGGCAAAAGAACTTGTGGTTCACAGGAACCACAAGGCAAAAAACGCAAAAACTCGCGTATATAAAGAAGTTTCTTAGATACCAATATGCTGAAACTCATGAAAAACAATCTTAATTGAAAAACAGAACAACATTACCAAATGCGTGTATTTTGATTGTTTTTTTCACATTCTTCGCAAAACCCTAAAAAGCATGCGAAACTAGTTTTATGTGGGAAAAAAATGGCATTACCTGAAGTATCTTTTCAGTGTTTTTGAGCGTGTTAGGCAATAAAGCACTAAAAAGCAGGGCAATCATATTACATTGTAATAAAACCAACTTTTACGAAGAACTTGCCTTGAAGTGTTTTTCAGCTTCTTACATAACAAATCGCTAAAACGCATGTAAAACACTCCTTTATGGAGAAGCAGAATAACATTACCAAAAACAAGTGTTTTGAGTGTTTTTTATCATGTTACCTATAAAAACGCTTAAATACATGCAAAGATCCCCATATTTGGGAAACGAAAGAACATTACGAGAAATGTGTATTATGAATGTTTTTAAGTTCCTTAAATACCAAAACGATAAAACCTACATATAACACTCTTAATAGAGAAAAAAAAAATAAAAAAATAGCATTTTTATTTTTTTTGTTATTGATGTTCATAGGTACCTAGATGCCAAAATTCTGCCAAAATTCAAGGAAATTATGTGGAAAAAACATCATCAAAAAAGTTAATTTTACCTTCTTTTTCGGAGTTATGTTCAAAACCATAAAGTGTATGCAAAAGCCACCTATCTGATAAAATTTAACGACTTTACAAGAAACCTGTCTTTTGAGTGTTTTTTCTGCATGTTAGGCACCAAAACGATAAATAATATGAAAGTCACTCTATATGGAAATACAAAACAAAATTACTGAAAACGTGTCTTTTAAAAGATTTTCGTAGAAAAACGCTAACACGGATGCAAACCAACCAATATGAAGAAATAGAATAACATTACCAAAAAAGTCTATTTTGTGTGTTTTTGAGCTTGTTACATAAAAAAAAAAAAACGCGAAAATGGATGCAAAGCACTCTATATAAGGAGAAAAAAAAGGACATAACGAGAAACGTGTATAATGAGTGTTTTGTAGTTTCACCAGAATCACAAGGCAAAAAACGCAAAAACTCGACTCTGGAGAAGTTTCTAAGATACCAAAATACTGAAACTCATGAATAACACTCTTAATCAAGAAACCGAAGAACCTTACTAAATGCGTGTATTCTGAGTGTTTTTTTACATTCTTAGTTACCAAAACCCCAAATTCCATGCGAAACTAGCTTTATGTGGGAAAAAAATTACCCTGAGGCATTTGGGAAGAGTAAGAGAAAATTACAAATTTATGGATGGGGATGATAGGTGGAAATAGGTAGGCATATTTCATACAAGTACTGCCACTTGTAGGCCTGATGCCTTCTTGCAGATTTATTTATTTCTTATGTTCTTATGTTCTTATTACCAAAAGCGTGTATTTTCAGTGTTTTTCAGCTATTACGTGAAAAAAAAAAATGCCAAAATGCATGCAAAGCACCCTATATGAAGAAAAGAGCGATATTACGAGAAACGTGCATTATGAGTGTTTTTGAGATTCTTAGGTACCAAAACGCTGAAACTCATGAATAACACTCTTAATTGAGATTTTTGCAGAACAACCTTACCAAATGCGTGTTGATTTTGAGTGTTTTTCATCATTCTTAGCGTTTTACCACGTAAAACCCTGAGAAGACAAATTGCATGCGAAACTAGCTTTGGTGCCTAACATGCTGAAAAACACTCAAAAGACAGATTTCTGGTAAGGTCTCTTATTTCCTCATATACGAGGCCTTGCATGTCTTTTGAGTGTTTTTGAGCGTGTTACGCAATAAAGCACTAAAAGGAAGGGCAATCACATTACATGGGAATAAAACGAAATTTTACCAAGAACTTGCCTTTAAGTGTTTTTGATCTCCTTACATACCAAAACACTAAAACGCCTGCAAAATACATTTTATGGAGAAACAGAATAATATTACCAAATACATGTATTTTGAGTGTTTTTGATCATATTATCTATAAAAACACTTAAATACATACAAAGAACCGAGAAACGACATTACGAGAAACGTGTATTATGAGTGTTTTTTAAGTTCTTTCAGTACCTAAAAGCTAAAACCCACAAATAACACTCTATATTTAGAAAAAAAATAATAAACAAAAAAAAACAAAAAATTGGATTTTTTTTTTTGTTATTCATCCTTATAGGTACCGAGATGCCAAAATTCCGCAAAAATTCAGGGAATTTATGTGGAAAAAAGAACATTAACAAAAAAGTTAATGATAGCTTTTTTTTTCGGATTGTTAAGTACCAAACCTTAAAGTGCATGCAAAGACACCTATATAGGGAAGTTAAACGACTTTATCAGAAACCTGTCTTTTCAGTGTTTTTCAGCATGTTAGGCACCAATACGATAAATAATATGGAAGTCAGTCGATATGTGAATCCAAAACAAAATTACTGAAAACGTGTCTTTTCAGTGTTTTACGTAGAAAAACACTAAAGCGGATGCAAACCAACCTATATGAAGAAATAGAATAACATTACTAAAAAAGATATATTTTGACTGTTTTTGAGCTTGTTACCTACAAAAAATGCAAAAATGGATGTAAAGCACTCTATATTAGGAAACAAAAGGACTTTACGAAAAACGTGTATAATGAGTGTTTTATAGTTTTAAAACAACCACAAGGCAATAAACGCAAAAACTCGTGTATATAGAGAAATTTCTTACAAACCAAAATGATGAAATGCATGAATAACACTTTTAATCAATAAACAAAACTACCTTACCATATTGTGTATTTTGAGTGTTTTTTCACATTCTTAGTTACGAAAATCCCTTCATGTGGGGAAAAAAAATGACAATACCAAAAAAGTGTCTTTTTAGTGTTTTTGAGCGTGATATGCAACAATGCCCTAAAAAGCACAACAATCACATTACATGGGAATAAAACCAACTTTTACGAAGAACTTGCCTTTAAGTGTTTTTTAACTCCTTACATACCAAATCTCTAAAACGTATGGAAAACACCCTTTATGGAGAAACAGAATAACATTACCAAAAAACATGTATTTTGAGTGTTTTTGATCATTTAACCTATAAAAACTCTTAAATACATGTAAAGGACCCTATGTTTGTATAACAAAAGGACATTACGAAAATCGTGTATTATGAGTGTTTTTAAGTTACTTAAGTACCAAAAAGCTAAAACCCACATATAACACTCTTTATAGAGAAATTTTTTTTTTTTATTCATCTTCATAGTTACCGAGATGCCAAAATTCTGGCAAAATTCATGGAAATTTTGTAAAAAAAAAAAAAATAATAATGTTAACTTTTTTCCGGAGTTATGTACAAACCCTGAAGTGTATGCAAATTCACCTATATGGGGAAATTACACGACTTTACCAGAAACCTGTCTTTTGAGTGTTTTTCAGCAATAATAACAATATTACTGAATACGTGTCTTTTAAGTGATTTACGTAGAAAAACGCTAAAACGGATGTAAACCAACCAATATGAAGAAATAGAATAACATTACCAAAAAGATATATTTTGATGTGTTTTTGAGCTTGTTACCTACAAAAAATGAAAAAAAATGGATGGAAAGCACTTTATATTGGCAAAGAAAAGGACATTACGAGAAACGTGTATGAGTGTTTTATAGTTTGACAAGAACCAGAAGGAAAAAAATTCAAAAACTCGTGTAAAATAAAGAAGTTTCTTGCATACCAAAAAGCTGAAACTCATGAATAACACTTTTAATTTTGAAACAGAAATACCTTACCAAATGTGTGTATTAGAAAAGTTTCTTACATACCAAAATGCTGGAACTCATGAATAATATTTCTAATTAAGAAATAGAACAACCTTACACTATGCCTATGTTTTGAGTTTTTTTTTTCACATTCTTAGTTACCAAAAATCCAGATTTCATGCAAAACTAGCTTTATGTAAGAAAAAAAATGATATTACAAGAAAAGTGTTTTTTGAGTGTTTTTGAGCGTGTTAGGCAATAAAGCACTAAAAAGCAGGGTAATAACATTACATGGGAATAAAAACAACTTTTACCAAGAACTTGCCTTTAAATGTTTTTGAGCTTATTACATAGCAAAACGCTAAAACGCATGCAAAACACCTTTTATGGAGAAACAGAATAAAATTACCAAAAACATATATTTTGAGGGTTTAGATCATGTTATCTATAAAAATGCTTAAATACATACAAAGAACCTTATGTTTGCGAAACGAAATGACATTACGAGAAATGTGTATTATAAGTGTTTTTAAGTTTCTTAAGTACCAAAAAGTTAAAACCCACAAATAACACTCTTTATTAAAAAATAAAAATAAAGAAAATAAAAAAATAGGAATTTTTTTTTTTGTTATTCATCTTCATAGGTACTGAGATTCCAAAATTTTGGGAAAATTCAGGGCTATTATATGATAAAAGAAAATTATCAAGAAAGTTAATTTTACCTTTTTTTTCGGACTGTTATATACCAAACCCTAAAGTGCATCCAAAGATGAGAAAATTAAACGATATTACCAGAAGTTTGTTTTTTGAGTGTTTTTCAGCATGTTAGGCACCAAAACGATAAATAATAAGGAACTCACTCTCTATGAGAATCCAAAACGAAATTGCTGAAAACGTGTCTTTTCAGTGTTTTACGTAGAAAAACGCTGAAACGGATGCAAACCTAACAATATCAAGAAATAGAAAAACATTACCAAAAAGGTATATTTTGAGTGTTTTTGAGCTTGTTACCTACAAAAAACGGGAAAATTGATGCACAGTACTCTATATAAGAAAAGAAAAGGACTTTGCAAGAAAAGTGTATAATAAGCTTTTATACTTCAAACGAACCAAAAGGCAAAAAACACAAAAACTCGTGTATATGAAGAATGTTCCTAGATACCAAAATGCTGAAACTCATGAATAACAGTCTTAACTGAGAAACAGAAGAACCTTCCTAAATGCGTGTATTTTGAGAGCTTTTCACATTCTTAGTTATCAAAACCCCAAACTGATTGCGAAACCACCTTTATGTGAGGAAAAAAATGACATTACCAGAAAAGTGTCTTTTAAGTGTTTTTGAGCGTGATAGGCAATAAAGCACTAAAAAGCACGGCAATCCTATTACATTGGAATAACACCAATTTATAGCAAAAAAAAATTGCCTTTAAGTGTTTTTGAGCTCTTTATATAACAAACCGCTAAAACGCATGCAAAACAAACTTTATGGAGAAACAGAATAACATTACCAAAAACATATATTTTGAGCGTTTTTTGATCATGTTATCTATAAAAATGTTTAAATACATGCAAAGAACATTATGTTTGGGAAACAAAAGGACATTACGAGAAACGTGTATTATGAGTGTTTTGTAAGTTCCTTCAGTACCAAAAAGCTAAAACCCACAAACAACTTTCTTTATTTAGAAAATAAAAAAAATATAAAAAATATAAAAAATAGGAATTTTTTTTTGTTATTCATCTTCATAGTACCGAGATGCCGAAATTCTGGGAAAATTCAGGGGAATTGTATGATAAAAGAATATTATCAAAAAAGTTAATTTCAGCTTTTTTTTTTCAACCTGTTATGTACCAAACCCTTAAGTGCATACAAAGCCTCCTATATAAAGAAATTTAACGATCTTACCAGAAATCTGTGTTTTGAGTGTTTTTTAGCATGTTAAGCACCAAAACGATAAAAAATAAGGAACTCACCTCTATATGGGAATCCAAAACAAAGTTACTGAAAACGTGTCTTCTCAGTGTTTTATGTAGAAAAAAGCTAAAACGGATGCAAAGCAACCAATATCAAGGAATAGAAAAACGTTATTGAAGAGATATATTTTGAGTGTTTTTGAGCTTATTGCCTATAAAAAAACGCGAAAATTGATGCAAAGCACTCTTTATTGGTAAACAAAAGGACATTGCAAGAAAAGTGAATAATGATTGTTTTATAGTTCAAAAGAACCACAAGGCAAAAAACGCAAAATCTCGTGTATATGGAGAGGTTTCCTAGATACAAAAATACTAAAACTCATGTATAACACTCCTAATTTAAAAACAGAACAACCTTAATAAATGCGTGTATTTTGAGTGCTTTTCACATTCTTAGTTACCAAAACCCCAAATTGCATGGGAAAATAGATTTGTGAGAAAAAAAAATGACTTTACCAGAAAAATGTCTTTTAAGTGTTTTTGAGCGTGATAGGCAATAAAGCACTAAAAAGGAGGGCAATCACATTATATTGGAGGAAAACGAATTTTTACCAAGAACTTGCCTTTAATTGTTTTTAAGCTCCTTATATACCAAAACTCTCAATAACCTGCAAAACACTCTTTATGGTGAAACAGAATAATATTACCAAAAACATATATTTTGAGTGTATTTGATTATGTTACCAATGAAAACGTTTAAATACATGCAAAGAACACTATTTTTGGGAAACGAAAGGAGATTACGAGAAACGTGTATTATGAGTGTTTTTAACTTCATTAATTACCAAAAAGCTAAAAGCCACAAATAACACTCTTTATTGAGAAACAATAAATAAAAAAAAAAAAATACGATATTTTTTTCTTTCTTATTCATCTTCACTGGTACCGAGATGCCAAAATTCGGGCAAAATTCAGGAAATTATGTGAAATAGGAACATTATCAAAAAAAGTTAAATATAGCTTTTTTCGGACTATTATGTACCAAACCCCTAAAGTAGCAAAGCCACCTATATGGGGAAATTAAATGTTTTTCCCAGAAAACGGTCTTATGAGTGTTTTTCAGCATCTTAGGAACCAACACGATAAATAACATGGAAGTCAATCTATATGGGAATCCAAAACAATATTACTAAAAACGTGTCTTTTCGGTGTTTTACGTAGAAAAACGCTAAAACGGATGCAAACCAACCAATATGAAGGAATAAAATAACATTACCAAAAAGGTATATTTTGAGTGTTTTTGAAATTGTAACCTAAAAAAACGCGAAAATAGATGGAAAGCTCTCTATATTGGGAAGCAAAAGGACATTACGAGAAACGTGAATAATGTGTGTATTATAATTTCACAAGAACTACAAGACAAAAAACGCAAAAACTCGTGTATATAGAGAAGTTTCTTACATTCCAAAATGCTGAAACTCTGGAACAACACTTTTAATTGAGAAACAGAACAATCTTACTAAATGCGTGTATTTTGAGTGCTTTTCACATCCTTAGTTACCAAAACCCAAAATTGCATGCGAAACCAGCTTTTATGTGGGAAAAAAATGACATTACCAGAAAAATGTCTTTTGAGTGTTTTTGTGCGTGTTACGCAATAAAGCACTAAAAAGCAGTGCAATTACATTACATTGAAATAAAACCAATTTTTAACAAGAACTTGCCTTTAAGTGTATTTGAGCTCCTTATACACCAAAACACTAAAATGCATGCAAAATACACTTTACATTGAAACAGAATAACATTACCAAAAACATGTATTTTGAGTGTTTTTGATCATGTTACCAATAAAAACGCTTAAATACATGCAAAGAACCCTTTTTTTTGGGAAACGAAAGGACATTATGAGGAACGTGTATTATGAGTGTTTTTAAGTTCATTAAGTACGAAAAAGCTAAAAGCAACAAATTACACTCCTTTTTGAGAAAAAATAAAAAATAAATAAAAAAATACGATATTTTTTTTTTCTTCCTATTCATCTTCACAGGTAGAGGTGCAAAAATTCGGGCAAAGTTTAGGAAATTATATAAAATAAGAACATTATGAAAAAAGTTACATTTAGCATTTTTTTTTTAACTGTTATGTATCAAACCCCTAAATTGCATGCAAAGCCACTATATAGGGAAATTAAACGTCTTTGCCAGAAAACTGTCTTATGAGGGTTTTTCAGCATGTTAAGAACCAACACAATAAAACCCAAGGAAGTCAATCTATATGGGAATCCAAAACAAAATTACTGAAAACATGTCTTTTTGGTGTTTTACGTAGAAAACGCTAAAACGGATGCAAACCAACCAAAATGAAGATATAGAATATCATTACCAAAAATGTATATTTTGAGTGTTTTTTAAATTTTGTATTTTGAGTGTTTTTTAACATTCTTAGCTACGAAATTGGCAAATTAAATGCGAAACTACCTTTATATGGGTAAAAAAAATGGCATTACCACAAAAATGTCTTTTCAGTGTTTTTGAGCGTGATATGCAACAAAGAACTAAAAAGCAGAACAATCACATCACTTGGGAATAAAACCAACTTTTACGAAGAACTTGCCTTTAAGTGTTTTTTAACTACTTACATACCAAAACACTAAAACGCATGTAAAACACCATTTATGGAGAAACAGAATAACATTACCAAAAATATGTATTGTGAGAAACAGAACTACCTTACCAAATGTGTGTTTTTTTTAGTGTTTTTCACATTCTTAGTTAAGAAAATCTCAAATTACATGCGAAACTAGCTTTATGTTGGAAAAAAAGTGTCTTCTGAGTGTTTTTGAGCGTGATATGAAACAGAGCACTAAAAAGCAGAACAATCACATTACATGGGAATAAAACCAACTTTTACGAAGTATTTGCCTTTAAGTGTTTTTTTTAACTCCTTACATACCAAAACGCTAAAACGCATGCAACACACCCTTTATGGAGAAACAGAGTAACATTACCAAAAACATGTATTTTGAGTGTCTTTTTATCATATTACCTATAAAAACGCGAAAATACATGCAAACATTGTTTGGGAAACGAAAGGACATGAAGAGAAACGTGTATTATGAGTGTTTTTAAGTTCCTTAAGTTCCAAAAAAGCTAAAACCCACAAATAACACTCTTTATAGAAAAAAAATAATAATATAATTTTTTTTTTTGTTATTCATCTTCATAGGTACTAAGATGCCAAAATTCTGGCAATATTCTTTGGGAATCGAAAACAAAATTACTGAAAACGTGTCTCTTCGGTGTTTTACGTAGAAAAACGCTAAAACGGATGCAAACCAACCAATACGAAGAAATAGAATAACATTACCAAAAAGGAATATTTTAAGTGTTTTTGAGCTTGTTACCTACAAAAAACGCGAAAATGGATGGAAAGCACTCCTTATTGAGAGAGAAAAGGACATCACAAGAAACGTGTATAATGAGTGTCTTATTATTTTCGGGCAAAAGAACTTGTGGTTCACAAGAACCACAAGGCAAAAAACGCAAAAATTCGTGTATATAAAGAAGTTTCTTAGATACCAAAATGGTGAAACTCATGAATAACAATCTTAATTGGGAAACAGAACAACATTACCAAATGCGTGTATTTTGAATGTTTTTTTCACATTCTTACCAAACCCCAAATAGCATGCGAAAGTAGCTTTATGTGGGAAAAAAATGTCATTACCAGAAGTGTCTTTTGAGTGTTTTTTGAGTGTGTTAGGCAATAAAGCACTAAAAAGCAAAGCAATCATATTACATTGGAATAAAACCAACTTTTACCAAGAACTTGCCTTGAAGAGTTTTTCAGCTCCTTACATACCAAATCGCTAAAACGCATGCAAAACACTCCTTTATGCAGAAGCAGAATAACATTACCAAAAACAAGTTGTTTTTGAGTGTTTTTTATCATATTACCTATAAAACCACTTAAATACATGCAAAGATCCCTATAATTGGGAAAGGAAAGGACATTACGAGAAATGTGTATTATGAATGTTTTTAAGTTCCTTAAGTACCAAAACGTTAAAACCTTCAAATAATACTCTTTATGAAGAAAAAATAATAAACAAAAAAATAGTATTTTTACTTTTTTGTTATTGATGTTCATAGGTACCAAGATGCCAAAATTCTGCCAAAATTCAGGAAAATTATGTGGAAAAAACATTATCGAAAAAGTTAGTCTTACCTTTTTTTTCGAAGTTATGTTCCAAACCATAAAGTGTATGCAAAGCCACCTATCTAATAAAATTTAAGGACTTTACAAGAAACCTGTCTTTTGAGTGTTTTTCTGCATATTAGGCACCAAAACGATAAATAATATGAAATTCACTCTATATGGAAATCCAAAACGAAATTACTGAAAATGTGTCTTTTAAAAGATTTACGTAGAAAAACGCTAAAACGGATACAAACCAACCAATATGAAGAAATAGAATAACATTACCCAAAAAGTATATTTTGTGTGTTTTTTAGCTTGTTACATAAAAAAAAAACGTGAAAATGGATGCAAAACACTCTATATAAGAAAAAAGAGGACATAACAAGAAACGTGTATAATGAGTGTTTTATAGTTTCACCAGAATCACAAGGCTGAAAACGCAAACACTTGACTGTATGGAGAAGTTTCTAAGATATCAAAATACTGAAACTCATGAGTAACACTCTTAATCAAGAAACAGAACAACCTTACTAAATGCGTGTATTTTGAGTGTTTTTTTTTACATTCTTAGTTACCAAAACCCCAAATTCCATGCGAAACTAGCTTTATGTGGGAAAAAAATGACATTACCAGATAAGTGTCTTTTAGTGTTCTTGAGCCTGTTAGGCAATAAAGCACTAAAAAGCAGGGCAATCACATTACATGGGAATAAAACCAACTTTTACGAAGAACTTGTCTTTTAGTGTTTTTGACACGCATTTAGTAAGGTTGCTCTGTTTCTCAATTCATGAGTTTCAGCATTTTGGTATATAGGAAACTTCTCCATATGCACGAGTTTTTGCGTTTTTTGCCTTGTGGTTATTTTGAACTATAAAATATTCATTATACACTTTTCCCGCAATATCCCTTTCTTTTCCAATATAGAGTGCTTTGTATCAATTTTCGCGTTTTTTTGTAGGAAACAAGCACAATAAAACTCAAAATATACATTTTTGGTAATGTTATTCTGCTTCTTGATATTGGTTGGTTTGTATCAGTTTTAGCGTTTTTCTACATAAAACACTAAGAAGACACGTTTTCAGTAATTTTCTTTTGGATTCCCATATAGAGTGAGTACCTTATTATTTATCGTTTTGGTGCCTAATATGCTGAAAAACACTCAAAAGACAGATTTATTGTAAGGTCTTTAATTTCGTCATATGGGAGGCTTTGCATGTCTTTTAAGTGTTTGTGAGCGTGATACGCAATAAAGCCCTAAAAGCCAGGGTAATCACATTACATGGGAATAAAACCAAATTTTACCAAGAACTTGCTTTTAAGTGTTTTTGAGCTCGTTACATACCAAAACGCTAAAACGCATGCAAAATACATTTTATGGAGAAACAGAATAACATTACAAAATACATGTATTTTGAGTGTTTTTGATCATGTTATGAAATTAACTTTTTTGATGATATTCTTTTATCACATAATTGCCCTGAATTTTCCCAGAATTTTGGCATGTCGGTACCTATGAATATGAATTACAAAAAAAAAAATCCTATTTATTGAATTTTTTTTATTTTCTTTATTTTCTAAATAAAGTGTTATTTATGGGTTTTAGCTTTTTGCTACTTAAGGAACTTAAAAAACACTCATAATACACGTTTCTCGTAATGTCCTTTTGGTTCCCAAACATAATGTTCTTTGCATGTACTTTAGCGTTTTTATAGATAACATGATCAAAAACACTCAAAATACATGTTTTTGGTAATGTTATTCTGTTTTTCCATAAAGTTTGTTTTGCATGCGTTTTAGCAGTTTGGTATATAAGGGGTTAATAAACACTTAAAGGCAAATTCTTCGTAAAAGTTGGTTTTATTCCCATGTAATGTGATCGTTCTGCTTTTTAGTGCTTTGTTGTATATCACACTGAAAAAAAGACACTTTTCTGGTAATGTCATTTTTTTTCCCAAATGATGGTAGTTTCGCATGTAATTTGGCATTTTCGTAAGTAAGAATGTGAAAAATACTCAAAATACACAATTTGGTAAGGTAGTTCAGTTTACCTAAAAAAAAAGTGTTATTAATGCATTTATTCATTTTGGTATTTAAGAAATTTCTCTATATACACGAGTTTTTGCATTTATTGCCTTATGATTCTTTTAAAACTATAAAACAATCATTATACACGTTTCTCCTAATGTCCTTTTGTTTCCTAATATAGAGTGCTTTACATACATTTTTGCACTTTTTATAGGTAACAAGCTCAAAAAACATTCAAAATATATCTTTTTGGTAATGTTATTCTATTTCTTCATATAGGATGGTTTGTATCCGCTTTAGCGTTTTTCTACGTAAAACACTGAAAAGACACGTTTTCAGTAATTTTCTTTTCGATTCACATATTGACTGACTTCCATATTATTTATCGTTTTAGTGCCTAACATGCTGAAAACACTGAAAAGACAGGTTTCTGGTAAAGTCCTTTAACTTCCTTATATAGGTGGCTTTGTATGCACTTTAGGGTTTGGTACATAACAATCCGAAAAAAAGCTACAATTAACTTCTATAATAATATTCTTTTTCCACATAAATTCCGTGAATTTTGGCAGAATTTCAGCATCTCGGTACCTGTGAAGATGAATAACCAAAAAAAAAATCCCATTTTTTTTATTTATTTATTTTTCTAAAGAGTGTTATTTGTGGGTTTTAGCTTTTTGGTACTGAAGGAACTTAAAAATCACTCATAATACACGTTTCTCGTAATGTTCTTTCGTTTCCCAAACATAAGGCTCTTTGTATGTGTTTAAGCGTTTTTATACATAACATGATAAAAAAAAACACTCAAAATACATGTATTTGGTAATGTTATTCTGTTTCTCCATAAAATGTATTTTGCATGCGTTTTAGCGTTTTGGTATGTAAGGAGCTCAAAAACACTTAAAGGCAAGTTCTTGGTAAAATTTGGTTTTATTCCCATGTAATGTGATTGCCCTGGCTTTTAGGGCTTTATTACGTAACACGCTCACAAACACTGAAAAGACATGCAAAGCCTCCCATATGAGGAAATTAAAGACCTTACCAGAAATATGTCTTCTGAGTGTTTTTCAGCATATTAGGCACCAAAACGATAAATAATAAGGAACTCACTCTAAGTGGGAATCCAAAAAAAAATTACTGAAAACGTTTGTTCTCAGTGTTTTACGTAGAAAAACGCTAAAAATGATAGAAACTAATCAATACCAAAAAGCATAAAAACATTACCAAAAATGTATATTTTAAGTATTTGTGTGCTTGTTTCCTACAAAAAAAAAGCGAAAATTGATAAAAAGCACTCTATATTGGGAAAGAAAGGGATATTGCGAGAAAAGTGTACAATGAATGTTTTATAGTTTAAAAAAAATACAAGGCAAAAAACGCAAAAACTCGTGTATATGGAGAAGTTTCCTATATACCAAAATGCTGAAACTCATGAATAACACTCTTAATTGAGAAACAGAGCAACCTTACTAACTTACGTGTCAAAAACACTAAAAGACAAGTTCTTCGTAAAAGTTGGTTTTATTCCCATGTAATGTGATTGCCCTGCTTTTTAGTGCTTTATTGCCTAACACGCTCAAGAACACTCAAAAACACTATTCTGGTAATGTCATTTTTTTCCCACATAAAGCTAGTTTCGCATGGATTTTGGGGTTTTGGTAACTAAGAATGTAAAAAAAAACACTCAAAATACACGCATTTAGTAAGGTTGTTCTGTTTCTTGATTAAGAGTGTTATTCATGAGTTTCAGTATTTTGGTATCTTAGAAACTTCTCCATACAGTCGAGTGTTTGCTTTTTTTGCCTTGTGATTCTGATGAAACTATAAAACACTCATTATACACGTTTCTCGTTATGTCCTCTTTTTTCTCATATAGAGTGTTTTGCATCCATTTTCGCGTTTTTTTTTTTATGTAACAAGCTAAAAAACACACAAAATATACTTTTTTGGTAATGTTATTCTATTTCTTCATATTGCTTGGTTTGCATCCGTTTTAGCGTTTTTCTACGTAAATCTTTTAAAAGACACGTTTTCAGTAATTTTGTTTTGGATTTCCATATAGAGTGACTTTCATACCTTGAGAGAGTCATACTTAATTCTGCCGCCGTTCACCGGCGCTTGTTTACCAAGCAGCCGGCACCGGCGGCAAGAATTACCCCTTTGGAGGGGACGATAGGGTAGCGGGCTAAAGCCAGCACTACTCACGCCTACCGTCTTCAACGGCACAGGCGATGCGAAACCTACCTGCCGAGATCGCCCCCGACAGGATTCCGGTTCTGAGGACGCCACCCTCAGCCACACGGTTGGCTACCTGAGCTACTAGGCCCACCGCAGCATGACAAACCGTTCGCAGACTACGAGCTCTGCTAGGACGCTCTGGGTCCGAGAGGACGTGCACGAAGGCTTATGCACGCCCCTCGGACCCGAGGGGGACTGGGACCGCATCCACCCCGTGTACCCCATTTCAAAGCCATGAACCCGCTGGCCCTTGGGGGCAGGAAGAGCGCTACCCCCCAAACCAGCGGGCCGTCATCCCGGAAACGCCAGAGTGACTACCGCTGTCGAGGGCTAGTGGGTTTAGCACACCGACTCGGCAAATCACCCTGACGGCCCACCACCCAACGAGGTAGAGAACTCGAAGGAGCAGAAAGGACTCCGGACCAGTGAAACTGTTCTGGGCTCCGAAGCCTGGCGGAGCCCCATTACTCTATGAACATTTATTGAGAAGGGAGGATGGAATATTTGTCCAACTCCCCGCCCCACATTCATCTCGCGGGGTAAGCACTTTAGCCGTAGGCCCAATCCCTCGGGCTTGTGCCTACGTTACCAGCGGGCGCCACTAGGAGGCAGGCTTCCCCTGTAACTAAGTCTCAAAGAGGTTTTTCACGTCACTCGGGTAGTCACGGCATGACACCATCCCGGGACCTCAGAGAGTCATAGTTACTCCCGCCTAACATGCAGAAAAAGACTCAAAAGACAGGTTTCTTGTAAAGTCGTTAAATTTTATCGGATAAGTGGCTTTGCATACACTTTATGGTTTGGAACATAACATAATTTTGGCATATTGGTACCTATGAACATCAATAACAAAAAATAAAAATGCTATTTATTATTTATTATTTTTTCTTAATAAAGAGTGTTATTTGTAGGTTTTAACGTTTTGGTACTTAAGGAAATTAAAAACATTCATAATACACTTTTCTTGTAATGTCCTTTCGTTTCCCAAATATGGGGATCTTTGCATGTATTTATGCGTTTTTTAGGTAACATGATAAAAAACACTCAAAACACTTGTTTTTGATAATGTTATTCTGCTTCTCCATAAAGGAGTGTTTTACATGCGTTTTAGCGATTTGGTATATAAGGAGCTGAAAAACACTTGAAGGCAAGTTCTTAATAAAAGTTAGTTTTATTCCATTGTAATATGATTGCCCTGCTTTTCAGTGCTTTATTGCCTAACACGCTCAAAAACAATGAAAAGATACTTCTGGTAATGTCATTTTTTCCCACATAAAACTAGTTTCGCATGCTATTTAGGGTTTTGCGAAAAATGTGAAAAAACTCTCAAAATACATGCATTTGGTAATGTTGTTCTGTTTCTCAATTAAGATTGTTATTCATGAGTTTCAGCATTTTGGTATCTAAGAAACTTCTTTATATACACGAGTTTTTGCGTTTTTTGCCTTGTGGTTCTTGTGAACGAAAAGTTCTTTTGCCCGAAAATAATAAGACACTCATTATACATGCTTCTCGTAATGTCCTTTTCTTTCCCAATAGGTACTGCTTTGCATCCTTTTTCGCTTTTTTTGTTGGTAACAAGCTCAAAAACACTCAAAATATACCTCTTTGGTATTGTATATTGGTTGGTTTTCATCTGTTTTAGCGTTTTCCTACGTAAAACACGAAAAGACACATTTTCAGTAATTTTTTTTCGATTCCCAAAGAATTTTGCCAGAAATTTGACATCTTAGTACCTATGAAGATGAATAACAAAAATAAAAAAATATATATACTTTATTTTATTTTTTTTCTCTATAAAGAGTGTTATTTCTGGGTTTTAGCTTTTTTGGTACTAAAGGAACTTAAAAACACTCATAACACATGTTTCTGGTAATGTCCTTTCGTTTCCCAAAATTAGGGTTCTTTGCATGTATTTAAGCGTTTTTCTTGGTAGCATGATCTAAAACACTCAAAATACATGTTTTTGGTAATGTTATTCTTTTTCTCCATAAAGGGTGTTTTGCATGCGTTTTAGCGATTTGGTATGTAAGGATTTAAAAAACACTTAAAGACAAGTTCTTCGTAAAAGTTGGTTTTATTCCCATATAATGTGATTGTTCTGCTTTGTAGTGCTTTGGTGCATATCACACTCAAAAACACTAAAAAGACACTTTTTTGGAAATTTCATTTTTTCTTCCCACATGTAGGTAGTTTCGCATGTAATTTGACATTTTCGTAACTATGTGAAAAACACACAACTTTTTTCGTAATGTTCTTTTTTCCACATAAATTCCCTTAATTTTGACAGAAATATGGCATCTCGGTACCTATGAAGATGAATAAAAAAATTTTTTTTTAAATCCCATTTTCTTATTTTTTTATTCATTATTTTTTTTTCTAATGAGTGTTATTTGTGGGTTTTAGCTTTTTGGTACTGAAAGAACTTAAAAACCACTCATAATCCACGTTTCTCGTAATGTTCTTTCGTTTCCCAAACATAAGGTTCTTTCCATGCATTTAAGCGTTTTTATAGATAACATGATCAAAAACACTCAAAATACATATATTTGGTAATGTAATTCTGTTTCTCCATAAAATGTATTTTGCATGCGTTTTAGCGTTTTGGTACGTAAGGAGCTCAAAAACATTTAAAGGCAAGTTTTTGGTAAAATTTGGTTTTATTCCCATGTAATGTGATTCCCCTGGCTTTTAATGATTTATTGCGTAACATGTCCAAAAACACTGAAAAGACATGCAAAGCGTCCCATATGAGGAAATTAAAGACCTTACCAGAAATCTGTCTTTTGGGTGTTTTTCAGAATGTTAGGCACCAAAACTATAAATAATAAGGAACTCACTCTATGTGGGAATCCAAAAGAAAATTAGTGAAAACGTGTCTTTTTCAGTGTTTTATGTAGAAAAACGCTAAAACTGATACAAACAAACCAATATCAAGAAGGAGAAAAACATTACCAAAAATGTATATTTTGAGTGTTTTTGAGCTTGTTACCTACAAAAAAACGGGAAAATGGATACAAAGCACTCTATATTGGGAAACAAAGGGACATTGCGAGAAAAGTGTATAATAAATAATTTATAGTTCAAAAAACCACAAGGCAAAAAACGCAAAAACTCGTGTATATGCTGAAACTCATGAATAACACTCTTAATTGAGAAACAGAGGAACCTTACTAAATGCGTGTCAAAAACACTAAAAGGCAAGTTCTTCGTAAAAGTTGGTTTTATTCCCATGTAATGTGATTGCCCTGCTTTTTAGTGCTTTATTGCCTAACACACTCAAAAACACTCAAAGACACTTTTCTGGTAATGTGATTTTTTTCCCACATAAAGCTAGTTTCGCATGGAATTTGGGGTTTTGGTAACTAAGAATGTAAAAAAAACACTCAAAATACACGCATTTAGTAAGGTTGTTCTGTTTCTTGATTAAGAGTGTTATTCATGAGTTTAAGTATTTTGGTATCTTAGAAACTTCTCCATACAGTCGAGTTTTTGCGTTTTTTGCCTTGTGATTCTGGTGAAACTATAAAACACTCATTATACACGTCTCTCGTTATGTTTTTTTTTTTTTTCCTTATATAGAGTGCCATATATTTTCGAGTTTTTTTTTTATGTAACAAGCTCACGAAAACAGAATATATTTTTTGGTAATGTTATTCTATTTCTTCATATTGGTTGGTTTGCATCCGTTTTAGCGTTTTTCTACGTAAATCTTTTAAAAGACACGTTTCCAGTAATTGTGTTTTGGATTTCCATATAGAGTGACTTTCATATTATTTATCGTTTTGGTGCCTAACATGCTTTTTGGTGCCTTTTGTGTCCCAATATAGAGTGCTTTCCATCCATTTTCGCATTTTTTTGTAGGTAACAACTTCAAAAACACTCAAAATTTACCTTTTTGGTAATGTTATTCTATTTCTTCATTTTGGTTGGTTTGCAACCGTTTTAGCGTTTTCTATGTAATACACAAAAAAGACACATTTTCAATAATTTTCTTTTTGATTCCCATATAGATTGACTTCCTTGGGTTTTATCGTGTTGGTTCCTAACATGCTGAAAAACCCTCATAAGACAGTTTCCTGGCAAAGACGTTTAATTTCCCCATATAGGTGGCTTTGCATGCAATTTAGGGGTTTGGTACATAACAGTCCAAAAAAAAGCTAATTGTAACTTTTTTGATAATGTTCTTATTTTATATAATTTCCAGAACTTTCCCCGAATTTTGCCACCTCCTTACCTGTGAAGATGAATAAGAATGAAAAAAAAAATATCGTTTTTTTTTTTCTCAATAAAGAGTGTAATTTGTGGCTTTTAGCTTTTTCGTACTTACTGAGCTTAAAAACACTCATAATACACGTTTCTCGTAATGTCCTTTCGTTTCCCAAAAATAGGGTTCTTTGCATGTATTTAAGCGGTTTTATTGGTAACATGATCAAAAACACTCAAAATACATGTTTTTGGTAATGTTATTCTGTTTCACCATAAAGTGTATTTTGCATGCATTTTAGTGTTTTGGTATATAAGGAGCTCAAATACACTTGAAAGCAAGTTCTTGTTAAAAATTGGTTTTATTTCAATGTAAGTTGATTGCACTGCTTTTTAGTGCTTTATTGCCTAACACGCTCAAAAACATTCAAAAGACATTTTTCTGGTAATGTCGTTTTTTTCCCACATAAAGCTCGTTTCGCATGGAATTTGGGGTTTTGGTAACTAAGGACTTGAAAAGCACTCAAAATACATGCAATTAGTAAGATTGTTTTGTTTCTTAATTAAAAGTGTTGTACCAGAGTTTCAGCATTTTGGAATGTAAGAAACTTCTCTATATACACGACTTTTTGCGTTTTTTGCCTTGTAGTTCTTGTGAAACTATAAAACACACATTATACACGTTTCTCGTAATGTCCTTTTGCTTCCCAATATAAAGAGCTTTCCATCTATTTTCGCGTTTTTCTGTAGGTAACAATTTCAAAAACACTCAAAATATACCTTTTTGGTAATGTTATTTTATTCCTTCATATTGGTTGATTTGCATCCGTTTTAGCGTTTTTCAACGTAAAACACCGAAAAGACACGTTTTTAGTAATATTGTTTTGGATTCCCATATAGATTGACTTCCATGTTATTTATCGTGTTTTTTCCAAAGATGCTGAAAAACACTCATAAGACCGTTTTCTGGCATAAACGTTTAATTTCTCCATATAGGTGGCTTTGCATACACTTTAGGGGTTTGGTACATAATAGTCCAAAAAAAAGCTAAATTTAACTTTTTTATAATGTTCTTATTTCACATAATTTCCTGAATTTTGCCCGAATTTTGGCATCTCGGTACCTGTGAAGATGAATAAGAAAGAAAAAAAATATCGTATTTTTGTATTTATTTATTGTTTCTCAATAAAGAGTGTTATTTGTGGCTTTTAGCTTTTTCGTAATTAATGAGCTTAAAAACACTCATAATACACGTTTCTCGTAATCTCCTTTCGTTTCCCAAAAATAGTGTTCTTTGCATGAATTTAAACGTTTTCATTGGTAACATGATCAAAAACACTCAAAATATATGTTTTTGGTAATATTATTCTGTTTCACCATAAAGAGTGTTTTGCAGGCGTTTTAGTGTTTTGGTATATAAGGAGCTCAAAAACACTTAAATTCAAGTTCTTGGTAAAAATACGTTTTCCTCCAATGTAATGTGATTGCTTTCCTTATTAGTGCTTTATTGCCTATCACGCTCAAAAACACTTAAAAGACACTTTTCTGGTAAAGTCATTTTTTTTCCCAAAAATCTATTTTCCCATGCAAATTGGGGTTTTTATAACTTAGAATGTGAAAAGCACTCAAAATACACGCATTTATTAAGGTTGTTCTGTTTCTCAATTACATGAGTTTTAGCATTTTTGTATCTAGGAAACCTCTCCATATACACGAGATTTTACGTTTTTTGCTTTGTGGTTCTTTTCAACTATAAAACAATCATTATACACTTTTCATGCAATGTCCTTTTGTTTACCAATATAGAGTGCTTTGCATCAATTTTCGCGTTTTTTGTAGGTAATAAGCTCAAAAACACTGAAAATATACCTTTTTAGTTACGTTTTTCTATTCCTTGATATTGGTTGCTTTGCATCCGTTTTAGTGTTTTTCTACGTAAAACACTGAGAAGACACGTTTTCAGTAACTTTGTTTTGGATTCCCATATAGAGGTGAGTTCCTTATTATTTATCGTTTTGGTGGTTAACATGCTAAAAAACACTTAAAACACAGAATTTTGCTAAGGTCGTTAAATATGTTCATATAGGAGTCTTTGCATGCACTTTAGGGTTTGGTACATAAAAGTTCGAAAAAAAAAAAGCTGAAATTAACTTTTTTGATAATATTCTTTTTTTCATACGATTTCCGTAATTTTCCCACAATTTCGGTATCTCGGTACTATGAAGATGAATAACAAAAAAAAATTCCAATTTTTTATATTTTTATATTTTTTATTTTCTAAATAAAGAAAGTTATTTGTGGGTTTTAACTTTTTGTTACTGAAGGAACTTAAAAAACACTCATAATACACGTTTCTCGAAATGTCCTTTTCTTTCCGAAACATAATGTTCTTTGCATATATTTAAACGATTTTATAGATAACATGATTAAAAACGCTCAAAATATGTTTTTGGTAATGCTATTCTGTTTCTCCATAAAGTTTGTTTTGCATGCGTTTTAGCGGTTTCTTATATAAGGAGCTCAAAAACACTTAAAGGCAAGTTTTTTGGTATAAATTGGTATTATTCCAATGTAATATGATTGCCGTTCTTTTTAGTGCTTTATTCCCTATCACGCTCAAAAACACTTAAAAGACGCTTTTCTGGTTATGTCATTTTTTTCCTCACATAAAGGTGGTTTCGCATGCAATTTGGGGTTTTGATAACTAAGAATGTGAAAAGCTCGCAAAATACACGCATTTAGTAAGGTTGTTCTGTTTCTCAATTAAGAGTTTTATTCATGAGTTTCAGCATTTTGGTATCTAGGAACATTCTCCATATACACGAGTTTTTTGTGTTTTTTGCCCCCTTGGTTCGTAAGATCTATAAAAAACTCATTATACACTTTTCTTGCAAAGTCCTTCTCTTTTCTTATATAGAATGGTTTGCATCAATTTTCCCGTTTTTTGTAGGTAACAAGCTCAAAAACACTCAAAATATACTTTTTTGGTAATGTTTTTCTATTTCTTGATATTGGTTGGTTTGCATCAGTTTCAGCGTTTTTCTACATAAAACACTGAAAAGACTTTTTTCAGCAATTTTGTTTTGGATTCCCATATAGAGTGAGTTCCCTATTATTTATCGTTTTGGTGCCTAACATGCTGAAAAACACTCAAAAAACAGATTTCTGGTAAGGTCGTTTAATTTCCTCATATAGAAGTCTATGGATGCACTTTAGGGTTTAGTATATAACAGTCCGAAAAAAGCTAAAATTAACTTTTTTGATAATTTTCTTTTATCATATAATAGCCCTGGATTTTCCCAGAAGTTTGGAATCTCGGTACCTAATGAAGATGAATAACAAAAAAGAAAAATTCATATTTTTTTATTTTCTTACATTTTTTTTTTTTTTAATAAAGAATGTTATTTGTGGGTTTTAACTTTTTGGTACTTAAGGAACTTAAAAACTCTTATAATACACATTTCTCGTAATGTCCTTTCGTTTCGCAAACATAAGGTTCTTTGTATGTATTTAAGCGCTTTTATAGATAACATGATATAAACCCTCAAAATATATGTTTTTGGTAATTTTATTCTGTTTCTCCATAAAAGGTGTCTTCCATGTGTTTTAGCGTTTTGGTATGTAATGAGCTCAAAAACACTTAAAGACAAGTACTTGGTAAAAGTTGTTTTTATTCCCATGTAATGTTATTACCCTGCTTTTTAGTGCTTTATTGCCTAACACGCTAAAAAAAAACACTCAAAAAACACTTTTCTTGTAATATAATTTTTTTTTTCCCACATAAAGCTAGTTTTCCATGGAATTTGCGGTTTTGGTAACTATGAATGTGAAAAAAAACTCAAAACACAGGCATTTAGTAAGGTTATTCTATTTCTTAATTAAAAATATTATTCATGAGTTCCAGCATTTTGGTATGTAAGAAACTTTTATAATACACACATTTGGTAAGGTATTTCTGTTTCAAAATTAAAATTGTTATTCATAAGTTTCAGCTTTTTGGTGTGTAAGAAACCTCTTTATTTTACACGAGATTTTGAGTTTTTTTTCCATCTGGTCCTTGTCAAACTATAAAACACTCATACACGTTTTTCGTAATGTCCTTTTCTTTGCTAATATAAAGTGCTTTCCATCCATTTTTTTTTCATTTTTTGTAGATAACAAGCTCAAAAACACATCAAAATATATCTTTATGGTAATGTTATTCTATTTCTTCATATTGGTTGGTTTGCATCCTCTTTAGTGTTTTTCTACGTAAAACAAAAAATGCAAAAAAGGATGTAAAGCACTCTATATTAGGAAACAAAAGGACTTTAAGAGAAACGTGTATAATGAGTGTTTTATAGTTTTAAAACAACCACAATGCAATAAACGCAAAAAATTCGTGTATATAGAGAAATTTCTTACAAACCGAAATGATGAAATGCATGAATAACACTTTTAATCACTAAACAGAACTACCTTACCAAATTGTGTATTTTAAGCGTTTTTCACATTCTTAGTTACGAAAATGTCAAATTACGTGCGAAACTACCTTCATGTGGGAAAAAAAATTACATTACCAAAAAAGTCTTTTTAGTGTTTTTGAGCGTGATATGCAACAATGCCCTAAAAAGCAGAACAATCACATTACATGGGAATAAAACCAACTTTTACGAAGAACTTGCCTTTAAGTGTTTTTTAACTCCTTACATACCAAATTTCTAAAACGTATGGAAAACACCCTCTATGGAGAAACCGAATAACATTACCAAAAACATGTATTTTGAGTGTTTTTGATCATTTAACCTATAAAAACGCTTAAATATATGTAAAGGACCCTATGTTTGTATAACAAAAGGACATTACGAAAATCGTGTATTATGAGTGTTTTTAAGTTACTTAAGTTCCAAAAAGCTAAAACTCACAAATACTCTTAATAGAGAGAAATTTTTTTTTGTTATTCATCTTCATAGTTACCGAGATGCCAAAATTCTGGCAAAATTAATGGAAATTTTGAAAAAAAAAAACTATATAAAAAATAATTTTAGCTTTTTTCCGGAGTTATGTACAAACCCTGAAGTGTATGCAAATCCACCTATATGGGGAAATTACACGACTTTACCAGAAACCTGTCTTTTGAGTGTTTTTCAGCAATATCAACAGTATTACTGAAAACGTGTCTTTTCAGTGATTTACGTAGAAAAACGCTAAAAAGGTGTAAACCAACCAATATGAAGAAATAGAATAACATTACCAAAAAGATATATTTTGATGTGTTTTTGAGCTTGTTACCTACAAAAAATGAAAAAAAATGGATGGAAAGCACTTTATATTGGCAAAGAAAAGGACATTACGAAAAACGTGTATGAGTGTTTTATAGTTTGACAAGAACCAGATGAAAAAAAAAACTCAAAAACTCGTGTAAAATAAAGAAGTTTCTTACACACCAAAAAAGTTGAAACTTATGAATAACAATTTTAATTTTGAAACAGAAATACCTTACCAAATGTGTGTATTAGAAAAGTTTCTTACATACCAAAATGCTGGAACTCATGAATAACATTTTTAATTAAGAAATAGAATAACCTTACTAAATGCCTGTGTTTTGAGTTTTTTTTCACATTCTTAGTTACCAAAACCGCAAATTCCATGCAAAACTAGCTTTATGTGGGAAAAAAAAAATGATATTACAAGAAAAGTGTTTTTTGAGTGTTTTTTTAAGCGTGTTAGGCAATAAAGCACTAAAAAGCAGGGTAATAACATTACATGGGAATAAAAACAACTTTTACCAAGAACTTGTCTTTAAGTGTTTTTGACCTCATTACATACCAAAACGCTAAAACACATGCAAAACACCTTTTATGGAGAAACAGAATAAAATTACCAAAAACATATATTTTGAGGGTTTAGATCATGTTATCTATAAAAGCGCTTAAATACATACAAAGAACCTTATGTTTGCGAAACGAAAGGACATTACGAGAAATGTGTATTATAAGTGTTTTTAAGTTCCTTAAGTACCAAAAAGTTAAAACCCACAAATAACATTCTTTATTAAAAAAAAAAAATGTAAGAAAATAAAAAAATATAAATTTTTCTTTTTTGTTATTCATCTTCATTAGGTACCGAGATTCCAAACTTCTGGGAAAATCAAGGGCTATTATATGATAAAAGAAAATTATCAAAAAAGTTAATTTTAGCTTTTTTTTCGGACTGTTATATATTAAACCTTAAAGTGCATCCAAAGACTCCTATATGAGGAAATTAAACGACCTTACCAGAAATCTGTTTTTTGAGTGTTTTTCAGCATGTTAGGCACCAAAACGATAAATAATAAGGACCCCACTCTATATGGGAATCCAAAACAAAATTCCTGAAAAAAAGTCTTTTCAGTGTTTTACGTAGAAAAACGGTGAAACAGATGCAAACCAACCAATATCAAGAAATAGAAAAACATTACCAAAAAAGTATATTTTGAGAGTTTTTGAGCTTGTTACCTACAAAAAACGGGAAAATTGATGCAAACCACTCTATATAAGAAAACAGAAGGACTTTGCAAGAAAAGTGTATAATGAGTTTTTTTATAGATCAAACGAACCAAAAGGCAAAAAACACAAAAAACTCGCGTATATGGAGAATGTTCCTAGATACCAAAATGCTGAAACTCATGAATAACACTCTTAATTGAGAAACAGAACAACCTTACTAAATGCGTGTATTTTGCGAGCTTTTCACATTCTTAGTTATCAAAACCCCAAATTGCATGCGAAACCACCTTTATGTGAGGAAAAAAATGACATTACCAGAAAAGCGTCTTTTAAGTGTTTTTGAGCGTGATAGGCAATAAAGCACTAAAAAGCACGGCAATCCTATTACATTGGAATAACCAATTTATACCAAAAAACTTGCCTTTAAGTGTTTTTGAGCTCCTTATATAACAAACCGCTAAAACGCATGCAAAACAAACTTTATGGTGAAACAGAATAGCATTACCAAAAACATATATTTTGAGCGTTTTTAAACATGTTATCTATAAAATCGTTTAAATACATGCAAAGAACATTATGTTTGGGAAAGAAAAGGATATTACGAGAAACGTGTATTATGAGTGTTTTTTAAGTTTCTTCAGTAACAAAAAGTTAAAACCCACAAATAACTTTATTTAGAAAATAAAAAATAAAAAAATATAAAAAAAAGGAATTTTTTTTGTTATTCATCTTCATAGTAACGAGATACCGAAATTGTGGGAAAATTCAGGGAAATCGTATGAAAAAAAAGAATATTATCAAAAAAGTTAATTTCAGCTTTTTTTTTTCGAACTGTTATGTACGAAACCCCAAAGTGCATGCAAAGACTCCTATATGAACATATTTAACGACCTTAGCAAAAATCTGTTTTTTCAGTGTTTTTTAGCATGTTAAGCACCAAAATGATAAATAATAAGGAACTCACCTCTATATGGGAATCCAAAACAAAGTTACTGAAAACGTGTCTTCTCAGCGTTTTACGTAGAAAAACACTAAAACGGATGCAAACCAACCAATATCAAGAAATAGAAAAACGTAACTAAAAAGGTATATTTTCCGTGTTTTTGAGCTTATTGCCTACAAAAAACGAGAAAATTGATGCAAAGCAATCTATATTGATAAACAAAAGGACATTGCATGAAAAGTGTATAATGATTGTTTTATAGTTGAAAAGAACCACAAGGCAAAAAACGCAATATCTCGTGTATATGGAGAGGTTTCCTAGATACAAAAATGCTTAAACTCATGTATAACACTCCTAATTGAGAAATAGAACAACCTTAATAAATGCGTGTATTTTGAGTGCTTTTCACATTATAAGTTATAAAAACCCCAATTTGCATGGGAAAATAGATTTGTGGGATAAAAATGACTTTACCAGAAAAGTGTCTTTTAAGTGTTTTTTGAGCATGATAGGCAATAAAGCACTAATAAGGAGGGCAATCACATTACATTGGAGGAAAACGTATTTTTACCAAGAACTTGCCTTTAAGTGTTTTTGAGCTCCTTATATACCAAAACACTAAAACGCCTGCAAAACACTCTTTATGGTGAAAAAGAATAATATTACCAAAAACATATATTTTGAGTGTTTTTGATCATGTTACCAATGAAAACGTTTAAATACATGCAAAGAACACTATTTTTGGGAAACGAAAGGAGATTACGAGAAACGTGTATTATGAGTGTTTTTAAGCTCATTAATTACGAAAAAGCTAAAAGCCACAAATAACACTCTTTATTGAGAAACAATAAAAAAATAAAAAAAATACGATATTTTTTTTTTTCTTTCTTATTCATCTTCACAGGTACCGAGATGCCAAAATTCGGGCAAAATTCAGGAAATTATGTGAAATAAGAACATTATAAAAAAGTTAAATTTAGCTTTTTTTTTCGGACTATTATGTACCAAACCCCTAAAGTGCATGCAAAGCCACCTATATGGGGAAATTAAACGTTTTTGCCAGAAAACGGTCTTATAAGTGTTTTTCAGCATCTTAGGAACCAACACGATAAATACCATGGAAGTCAATCTATATGGGAATCCAAAACAATATTACTAAAAACGTGTCTTTTCGGTGTTTTACGTTGAAAAACGCTAAAACGGATGCAAATCAACCAATATGAAGGAATAAAATAACATTACCGAAAAGGTATATTTTGAGTATTTTTGAAATTGTTACCTACAAAAAACGCGAAAATAGATGGAAAGCTCTTTATATTGGGAAGCAAAAGGACATTACGAGAAACGTGTATAATGTAGTGTTTTATAGTTTCACAAGAACTACAAGGCAAAAAACGCAAAAACTCGTGTATATAGAGAAGTTTCTTACATTCCAAAATGCTGAAATTCTGGGACAACACTTTTAATTGAGAAACAAAACAATCTTATTAATTGCGTGTATTTTGAGTGCTTTTCAAGTCCTTAGTTACCAAAACCCCAAATTCCATGCGAAACGAGCTTTATGTGGGAAAAAAATGACATTACTAGAAAAATGTCTTTTGAGTGTTTTTGAGCGTGTTAGGCAATAAAGCACTAAAAAGCAGTGCAATCACATTACATTGAAATAAAACCAATTTTTAACAAGAACTTGCTTTCAAGTGTATTTGAGCTCCTTATATACCAAAACACTAAAATGCATGCAAAATACACTTTATGGTGAAACAGAATAACATTACCAAAAACATGTATTTTGAGTGTTTTTGATCATGTTACCAATAAAACCGCTTAAATACATGCAAAAAACCCTATTTTTGGGAAACGAAAGGACATTACGAGAAACGTGTATTATGAGTGTTTTTAAGCTCATTAAGTACGAAAAAGCTAAAAGCCACAAATTACACTCTTTATTGAGAAAAAAAAAACGATATTTTTTTTTCATTCTCATTCATCTTCACAGGTAAGGAGGTGCCAAAATTCGGGAAAAGTTCTGGAAATTATATAAAATAAGAACATTATCAAAAATGTTACAATTAGCTTTTTTTTTTGGACTATTATGTACCAAACCCTTAAATTACATGCAAAGCCACATATATGGGGAAATTAAACGTCTTTGCCAGGAAACTGTCTTATGAGGGTTTTTCAGCATGTTAGGAACCAACACGATAAAACCCAAGGAAGTCAATCTATATGGGAATCAAAAAGAAAATTACTGAAAATGTGTTATTTGTGTGTTTTAGCTTTTTGGTACTTAAGGAACTTAAAAAAAATACTCACAATACACCCTTCTCGTAATGTCCTTTTCTTTCCCAAACAAAATGTTCTTTGCATGTACTTAAGCGTTTTTAAAGATAACATGATCAACAAATCTCAAAATACATGTTTTTGGTATATGTTATTCTGTTTCTCCATAAAGTTTGTTTTGCATGCGTTTTAGCGGTTTGGTATATAAGGGGTTAAAAAATACTTAAAGTCAAATTCATGGTAAAAGTTGGTTTTATATACATGTAATATGATCGTTCTTATTTTTAGTGCTTTGTTCCATATCACGCTGCAAAACACTCAAAAGACACTTTTCTGGTAATATCATTTTTTTTCCCACATGAAGCTAGTTTCGCATGTAATTTGGCATTTTCGTAACTAACGATAGGAAAAACACTCAAAATACACAATTTGGTAAGATAGTTCTTTTTATCGATTAAAAGTGTTATTCATGCATTTATTCATTTTTGTATGTAAGAAATTTCTCTATATACACGAGTTTTTGCGTATATTGCCTTGTGGTTCTTTTAAAACTATAAAACACTCACTATACACGTTTCTCGTAATGTCCTTTTGTTTCCTAATATAGAGTGCTTTACATCCATTTTTGCATTTTTTGTAGGTAACAAGCTCAAAAACACTCAAAATATATCTTTTTCGTAATGTTATTCTATTTCTTCATATAGGATTGTTTGTATCTGCTTTAGCGTTTTTCTACGTAAAACACTGAAAAGACACGTTTTCAGTAATTTTCTTTTGGATTCACATATTGACTGACTTCCAAATTATTTATCGTTTTGGTGCCTAACATGCTGAAAAACATTGAAAAGACAGGTTTCTGGTAAAGTCGTTTAACTTCCCTATATAGGTGGCTTTGCATGCTGTTTAGGGTTTGGTTCATAACAATCCGAAAAAAAAGCTATAATTAACTTATATGATAATGTTCTTTTTTCCACATAAATTCCCTGAATTTTGGCAGAATTTTGGCATCTCGGTACCTATGAAGATGAATAACAAAAAAAATTCCATTTTATTATTTTTTTATTCATTATATTTTATTTTCTAAAGAGTGTTATTTGTGGGTATTAGCTTTTTGGTACTGAAGGAACTTAAAAATCACTCATAATACACGTTTCTCGTAATGTTCTTTCGTATCCCAAACATAAGGTTCTTTGCATGTATTTAAGCGTTTTTATAGATAACCTGATCAAAAACACTCAAAATACATGTATTTGGTAATGTAATTCTGTTTCTCCATAAAATGTATTTTGCATGCGTTTTAGCGTTTTGGTACATAAGGAGCTCAAAAACACTTAATGGCAAGTTCTTGGTAAAATTTGGTTTTATTCCCATGTAATGTGATTGCCCTGACTTTTAGTGCTTTATTGCGTTACACGCTCAAAAACACTGAAAAGACAAGCAAAGCATCCCATATGAGGAAATTAAAGACCTTACCAGAAATCTGTCTTTTGAGTGTTTTTCTGCATATTAGGCACGAAAACGATAAATAATAAGGAACTCACTCTATGTGGGAATCCAAAAGAAAATTACTGAAAACGTGTCTTCTCAGTGTTTTACGTAGAAAAACGCCAAAAACTGATACAAACCAACCAATATCAAGAAGCAGAAAAACATTACCAAAAATGTATATTTTTGTATATTTTTGTATATTTTTGAGCTTGTTACCTACAAAAAAACGCAAAAATGAATACAAAGCACTCTATATTGGGAAACAAAGGGACATTGCGAGAAAAGTGTATAATGAATGTTTTATAGTTCAAAAAAACCACAAGGCAAAAAACGCATAAACTCGTGTATATGCTGAAACTCATGAATAACACTTTTAATTGAGAAACAGAACAGCCTTACTAAATGCGTGTCAAAAACACTAAAAGGCAAGTTCTTCGTAAAAGTTGGTTTTATTCCTATGCATTGTGATTTCCCTGCTTTTTAGTGCTTTATTGCCTAACACGCTCAAAAACACTCAAAGACACTTGTCTAGTAATGTCATTTTTTTCCCTCATAAAGCTAGTTTCGCATGGAATTTGTGGTTTTGATAACTAAGAATATAAAAAAACACTCAAAATACACGCATTTAGTAAGGTTGTTCTGTTTCTTGATTAAGAGTGTTATTCATGAGTTTCATTATTTTAGTATCCTAGAAACTTCTCCATACATACGAGTTTTTGCGTTTTTTGGCTTGTGATTCTAGTGAAACTATAAAACACTCATTATAGACGTTTCTCGTTATGTCCTTTCTTTTCCTTATATAGAGAGCTTTGCATCCATTTTAGCGTTTTTTTTTTATGTAACAAGCTCAAGAACACACAAAATATAGTTTTTTGGTAATGTTATTCTATTTCTTCATATTGGTTAGTTTGCATCCGGTTTAGCGTTTTTCTACGTAAATCTTTTAAAAGACATGTTTTCAGTAATTTTGTTTTGGATTTCCCTATAGAGTGACTTTCCTACTATTTATCGTTTTGGTACCTAACATGCTTTTTGGTGCCTTTTGCTTCCCTAAATAGGGTGCTTTCCATCTATTTTCGCGTTTTTTGTAGGTAGCAATTTCAAAAACACTCAAAATATACCTTTTTGGTAATGTTATTCTATTTCTTCATTTTGGTTGGTTTGCATTCGTTTTAGCGTTTTCTACGTAAAACACCGAAAAGACACGTTTTCAGTAATTTTGTTTTGCATTCCCATATAGATTGTCTTCCATGTTATTTATCGTGTTGGTTCCTAAGATGCTGAAAAACACTCATAAGACCGTTTTCTAGCAATTTCCCCATTTAGGTGGCTTTGCATGCAATTTAGGGGTTTAGTACATAGTCCGAAAAGAAGCTAAATTTAACTTTTTTGATAATGTTCTGATTTCACATAATTTTCTGAATTTTGCCCGAATTTTGACATCTTGGTACCTGTAAAGATGAATAAGAAAGAAAAAAATTTTTTTTTATTTATTTATTGTTTCTCAATGAAGAGTGTTATTTGTGGGTTTTAGCTTTTTGGTAATTAATAAACTTAAAAACACTCATAATACACCTTTCTCGTAATCTCCTTTCGTTTCCCAAAAATAGTGTTCTTTGCATGTATTTAAGCGTTTTCATTGGTAACAAGATCAAAAACACTCAAAATACATGTTTTTGGTAATGTTATTCTTTTTCACCATAAAGAGTGTTTTGCATGCCTTTTAGTGTTTTGGTATATAAAGAGCTCAAAAACACTTAAAGGCAAGTTTTTGGTAAAAATTTGTTTTCCGCCAATGTAATGTGATTGCCGTTCTTTTTAGTGCTTTATTGCCTATCACGGTCAAAATACTCAAAAGATACTTTTCTGGTAAAAACTTTTTTTTTCCCACAAATCTATTTTCGCGTTGAATTTGGGGTTTTGGTAACTAAGAATGTGAAAAGCACTCAAAATACACGCATTTATTAAGGTTGCTCTGTTTTTCAATTAAGAGTGTTATACATGAGTTTAGCATTTTTGTTTCTAGGAAACCTCTCCATATACACGAGATTTTGCGTTTTTTGCCTTGTGGTTCTTTTGAACTATAAAACACTCATTATACACTTTTCTTGCAATGTCCTTTTTTTTCCCAATATAGAGTGCTTTGCATCAATTTTCAAGTTTTTTATAGGTAACAAGCTCAAAAACACTCAAAATATAACTTTTTAGTAACGTTTTTCTATTTCTTGATATTGGTTGCTTTGCATCCGTTTTAGCGTTTTTCTAAGTAAAACACTGAGAAGAGACGTTTTCAGTCACTTTGTTTTGGATTCCTATATAGAGTGAGTTCCTCATTATTTATCGTTTTATTGCCTAAAATGCTAAAAAAAAAAACAAAACAGATTTCTGGTAAGGTCGTTTAATTTCCTCATATAGGAGGCTTTGCTTGCACTTTATGGTTTGGTACATAACAGTCCGAAAAAAAAGCTGAAATTAACTTTTTTCATAATATTCTATTATCATATGATTGCCCTGAATTTTCCTAATATTTTGTCATATCGGTACTATGAAGATGAATAAGAAAAAAAAATTTCTATTTTTTTTATTTTTTTATTTTTTTTCTAAATAAAGAGTGTTATTTGTTGGTTTTAGCTTTTTGGTACTTAAGGAACTTAAAAAAACACTCATAATACACGTTTCTCGTAATGTCCTTTTGTTTCCCAAACATAATATTCTTTGCATGTATTTAAGCGTTTTTATAGATAACATGATCAAAAACACTCAAAACACATGTTTTATAGTAATGTTATTCTGTTTCTCCATAAAGTTTGTTTTGCATGCGTTTTAGCGGTTTCGTATATAAGGAGCTCAAAAACACTTAAAGGCAAGTTTTGGGTATAAATTTGTGTTATTTCAATGTAATATGATTGCCCTACTTTTTAGTGCTTTATTGCCTCTCACGCTCAAAAACACTTAAAAGACACTTTTCTGGTAATGTCATTTTTTTCTCACATAAAGGTGGTTTTGCATGCAATTTGGGATTTTTGGTGACTAAGAATGTGAAAAGCACTCAAAATACACGCATTTAGTAAGATTGTTCGGTTTCTCAATTAAGAGTGTTATTTATGAGTTTCAGCATTTTGGTATCTAGGAACCTACTCCATATCCACGAGTTTTTGTGTATTTTGCCTTTTGGTTCGTTTGAACTATAAAAAACTCATTATATACTTTTCTTGCAAAGTCTTTTTGTTTTCTAATATAGAGTGCTTTGCATCAATTTTCCCGTTTTTTGTAGGTAACAAGCTCAAAAACACTCAAAATATACCTTTTTGGTAATGTTTTTCTATTTCTTGATATTGGTTGGTTTTAATCCGTTTTAGCGTTTTTCTTCGTAAAACACTGAAAAGACAAGTTTTGAGCAATTTTGTTTTGGATTCTCTTATAGAGTGAGTTCCTTATTATTTATCGTTTTGGTGCATAATATGCTGAAAAACACTCAAAAAACAGATTTCTGGTAAGGTCGTTTAATTTCCTCATATTTGGATGCACTTTATGTCTTTGGATGCACTTTATGGTTTGGTATATAACAGTCCAAAAACAAAGCTAAAATTAACTTTTTTAATAATTTTCTTTTATTATATAATAGCCCTGAATTTTCCAAGAATTTTGGCATCTCGGTACCTATGAAGATGAATAACAAAAAAAAAAATCCTATTTTTTTATTTTCTTACTTTGTTTCTAAATAAAGTGTTATTTGTGGGTTTTAACTTTTTGGTACTTAAGGAACTTAAAAACACTTATAATACACATTTCTCGTAATGTCCTTTCGTTTCGCAAACATAAGGTTCTTTGTATGTATTTAAGCGTTTTTTTTTAGATAACATGATGAAAACCTTGAAAATATATGTTTTTGGTAATTTTATTCTGTTTCTCCATAAAAAGGTGTTTTGCATGCGTTTTAGCGTTTTGGTATGTAATGAGCTCAAAAACACTTAAAGGCAAGTTCTTGGTAAAACTTGTTTTTTTTCCCATGTAATATGATTACCATGCTTTTTAGTGCTTTATTGCCTAACACGCTCAAAAACACTCAAAAGACACTTTTCTTGTAATATGATTTTTTTTTTCCCACATAAAGCTAGTTTTGCATGGAATTTGGGGTTTTGATAACTAAGAATGTGAAAAACAAACTGAAAACACATGCATTTAGTAAGGTTTTTCTATTTCTTAATTAAAAGTGTTATTCATGAGTTCCAGCATTTTTGTATGTAAGAAACTTTTCTTCTACACACATTTGGTAAGGTATTTCTGTTTCAAAATTAAAAGTGTTATTCATGAGTTTCAGCTTTTTGGTATGTAAGAAACTTCTTTATGTACACGAGATTTTGAGCTTTTTACCTTGTGGTTCTTGTCAAACTAAAAAACACTCATACACATTTCTCGTAATGTCGTTTTCTTCGCCAATATGAAGTGCTTTCCATCCATTTTTGCATTTTTTGTAGGTAACAAGCTCAAAAACACATAAAAATATATCTTTTTGGTAATGTTATTCTATTTCTTCATATTGGTTAGTTTATATCCGTTTTAGCGTTTTTCTACGTAAATCACTGAAAAGACACGTTTTCAGTAATATTGTTGAAATTGCTGAAAAACACTCAAAAGACAGGTTTCTGGTAAAGTCGTGTAATTTCCCCATATAGGTGGATTTGCATACACTTCAGGGTTTGTACATAACTCCGGAAAAAAGCTAAAATAATTTTTTTATATAATGTTTTTTTTTTTTACAAAATTTCCATTAATTTTGTCAGAATTTTGCCATCTCGGTACCTATGAAGATGAATAACAAAATTTTAATTTTCTCTCTATAAAGAGTGTTATTTGTGGGTTTTAGCTTTTTGGAATTTAAGTAACTTAAAAACACTCATAATACACGATTTTCGTAATGTCCTTTTGTTATCCAAACATAGGGTTCTTTACATGTATTTAAGCGTTTTTATAGGTTACATGATCAAAAACACTCAAAATACATGTTTTTGGTAATGCTATTCTGTTTCTCCATAAAGGGTGTTTTGCATGCGTTTTAGAGATTTGGTATGTAAGGAGTTCAAAAACACTTAAAGCCAAGTTCTTCGTAAAAGTTGGTTTTATTCCCATGTAATGTGATTGTTCTGCTTTTTAGTACTTTGTTGCATATCACGCTCAAAAACACTAAAAAGACACTTTTTTTGTAATGTCTTTTTTTTTCCCACATGAAGGTAGTTTCGCATGTAATTTGGCATTTTCGTAACTAAGAATGTGAAAAACACTCAAAATACACAATTTGGTAAGGTAGTTCTGTTTATCGATTAAAAGTGTTATTCATGCATTTCATCATTTCGGTATGTAAGAAATTTTCTATATATACGAGTTTTTGCGTTTATTGCCTTGTAGTTCTTTTAAAACTATAAAAAAAAAAACTCATTATACACGTTTCTCGTAATGTCCTTTTGTTTCCTTTTTGTTGGTAACAGGCCCAAAAACACTCAAAATATATCTTTTTGGTAATGTTATTTTATTTCATCATATAGGTTGGTTTGCATCCGCTTTAGCGTTTTTCTACGTAAAAGACTCGTTTCCAGTTATTTTGTTTTGGATTCACATATTGATTGACTTCCATATTATTTATCGTTTTGGTGCGTAACATGCTGAAAAACACTGAAAAGACAGTTTTCTGTTAAAATCGTTTAACTTCCCTATATAGGTGTCTTTGCATGCACTTTAGGGTTTGGTACATAACAATCCGAAAAAAAAAGCTATAATTAACTATTTTGGTAATGATCTTTTTTCCACATAAATTCCCTGAATTTTGGTAGAATTTATGCATCTAGGTACCTATAAGGATGTATAACCAAAAAAAAAAAAATAAAAATTTTTTTATTTTTTAGTTCATTATTTTTTTTCTTTCTAAATAAAGAGTGCTATTTGTGGTTCTTAGCGTTTAGGTACTGAAGGAACTTAAAAAAATACTCTTAATACACGTTTCTCGTAATGTCCTTTCGTTTCCCAAACATAAGGTTCTTTGCATGTATTTAGGCGTTTTTATAGATAATATGATCAAAAACACTCAAAATACATGTATTTGGTAATATTATTCTGTTTCTCCATAAAATGTATTTTGCATGCGTTTTAGCGTTTTAGTATGTAAGAGCTCAAAAACACTTAAAGGCAAGTTCTTGGTAAAATTTGGTTTTATTTCCATGTAATGTGATTGCCCTTCCTTTTAGTGCTTTATTGCGTAACACGCTCAAAAACACTCAAAAGACATGCAAGGCCTCGCATATGAGGAAATTAGAGACCTTAAAAGAAATCTGTCTTTTGAGTGTTTTTCAGCATGTTAGGCACCAAAACGATAAATAATAAGGAACTCACTACATATGGGAATCCAAAAGGAAATTACTGAAAACGTATCTTCTCAGTGTTTTACGTAAAACTGATGCAAACCAACCAATATCAAGAAGCAGAAAAACATTACCAAAAATGTATATTTTGAGTGTTTTTGAGCTTGTTACCTACAAAAAAAAAAAACGCAAAAATTGATACAAAGCACTCTATATCGGGAAACAAAGGGACATTACGAGAAAAGTGTATAATTAATGTTTTATATTTAAAAAAAAAAAACACAAGGCAAAAAACGCAAAAACTCGTGTATATGGAGAAGCTTCTTAGATACTAAAATGCAGAAACTCATGAATAACACTCTTAATTGAGAAACAGAACAACCTTACTGAATGCGTGTCAAAAACACTAAAAGGCAAGTTCTTCGTAAATGTTGGTTTTATTCCCATGTAATGTGATTGCCCTGCTTTTTAGTGCTTTATTACCTAACACGCTAAAAAACACTCAAAGACACTTTTCTGGTAATGTCATTTTTTTCCCACATAAAGTTAGTTTCGCTTGGAATTTGGGGTTTTGGTAACTAAGAATGTAAAAAAACACTCAAAATACATGCATTTAGAAAGGTTGTTCTGTTTCTTGATTAAGAGTGTTATTCATGAGTTTCAGCATTTTGGTATCTTAGAAACTTCTCCACACAGACGTGTTTTTCCGTTGTTTGCCTTGTGATTCTGGTGAAACAAAAAAACACTCATTATACACGTTTCTCGTTATGTCCTTTTTTTTCCTAATATACAGTGCTTTGCATCCATTTTTGCGTTTTTTTTTTATGTAACAAGCTCAAAAACACACAAAATATACTTTTCTGGTAATCTTATTCTATTTTTTCATATTGGTTGGTTTGCATCCGTTTTAGAGTTTTTCTACGTAAATCTTTTAAAAAACACGTTTTCAGTAATTTTGTTTTCGATTTCCATATAGAGTGACCTTAATATTATCTATCGTTTTGGTGCCTAACATGCGTAAAAACACTCAAAAGACAGGTTTCTTGTAAAGTCGTTAAATTTTCCCAAATATGTGGCTTTGCATATACGTTATGGTTTGGTAAATAACTCCAAAAAAATGGTAAAATTAACTTTTTCGATAATGTTCTTTTTTCCACATAATTTCCCTGAATTTTGGCAGAATTTTGGCATCTTGGTACCTGAGAACATGAATAACAAAAAAAAATAAAAATGCTATTTTTTTGTTTATTAATTTTTTTTCTTTATAAACAGTTATTTTTAGGTTTTAACGTTTTGGTACTTAAGCAACTTAAAAACATTTATAATACACATTTCTCATTTCGTTTCCCAAATATAGGGATCTTTGCATGTATTTAAGCGTTTTTATACGTAACATGATAAAAAAACACTCAAAACACTTGTTTTTGGTAATGTTATTCTGCTTCTCCATAATGGAGTGTTTTGCATGCGTTTTAGCGATTTGTTATGTAAGGAGCTGAAAAACACTTCAAGGCAAGTTCTTGGTAAAAGTTGGTTTTATTCCAATGTAATATGATTGCCCTGCTTTTTAGTGCTTTATTGAATAACACGCTCAAAAACACTCAAAAGACATTTCTGGTAATGTCATTTTTTTCCCACATAAAGCTAGTTTCGCATGCTATTTGAGGTTTTGCTAAGAATGTGAAAAACACACAAAATACACACATTTGGTAATGTTGTTCTGTTTCTCAATTAATATTGTTATTCATAAGTTTTAGCATTTTGGTATCTAAGAAACTTCTTTATATACACGACTTTTTGCGTTTTTTACCTTGTGGTTCTTGTGAACCACAAGTTCTTTTGCCCGAAAATAATAAGACACTCATTATAGACGTTTCTCGTAATGTCCTTTTCTTTCCCAATAGGGAGTGCTTTGCATTCATTTTTGCGTTTTTTCTAGGTAACAAGCTCAAAAACACTCAAAATATACCTTTTTGGTAATGTTATTCTACTTCTTCATATTGGTTGGTTTGCAGCCGTTTTAGTGTTTTTCTACGTAAAACACCGAAAAAAACACGTTTTCAGTAATTTTGTTTTCGATTCCCAAAGAATATTGCAAGAATTTTGGCATCTTAGTACCTATGAAGATGAATAACAAAAAAAAAAAAAAAAAATATATATATATATATATATATATATATATATATATATATATATATATATATATATATATATATATATATATATATATATATATATATATATATATATATATATATATATATATATATATATATATATATATATATTTTATATTATTTTTTTTTCCCTCTCTAAAGAGTTTTATTTTTGGGTTTTAGCTTTTTTGGTACTTAATTAACTTTAAAACACTCATAATACACGTTTCTCGTAATGTCCTTTCCATTCCCAAACATAAGGTTCTTTGCATATATTTAAGCGTTTTTATAAATAACATGATCAAAAACACTCAAAATACATGTTTTTGGTAATGTTACTCTGTTTCTCCATAAAAGGGTGTTTATGCATGCGTTTTAGCGTTTTGGTATGTAAGGAATTAAAAAAAAAAACACAAAGGCAAGTTCTTCGTAAAAGTTGATTTTCTTCCCATGTAATGTGATTGCCCTGCTTTTTAGTGCTTTGTTGCATATCACGCTCAAAAACATTTATAAGACACTTTTCTGGTAATATCTTTTTTTTCCCCATATAAAGCTAGTTTTGCATGTAATTTGGGATTTTCGTAACTAAGAATGTGAAAAACACTCAAAATACACACATTTGGTAAGGTAGTTCTGTTTCTCAATGTTTCATGCATTTCAGCATTTTTGTATGTAAGAAACTTCTCTATATAAACGAGTTTTTTGCGTTTTTTGCCTTGTGGTTCGTGTGAAACTATAAAACACTCATTATACACGTTTCTCGTAATGTTGTTTTGTTTCCAAATATAGAGTGCTTTCCATCCATTTTCGCGTTTTTTCTAGGTAACAAGCTGAAAAACACTCAAAATATATATTTTTGGTAATGTTATTCTATTTCTTCATATTGATTGGTTTGCATCCGTTTTAGCGTTTTTCTTCGTAAATCACTGAAAAGACATGTTTTAAGTAATATTGTTAAAATTGCTGAAAAACACTCAAAAGACAGATTTCTGGTAAAGTCGTGGAATTTCCCTTCTGGGTTTGGTACATAATTCCGGAAAAAAGCTAAATATTTTTTTTTTATATGTCCTTTCGTTTCACAGACATAGAGTTCTTTGCATGTATTTAAGCGTTTTTATAGTTAACATGATCAAAAACACTCAAAATACATGTTTTAGGTAATGTTATTCTGTTTTTCAATAAAGGGTGTTTTCCATGCGTTTTAGAGTTTTGGTATGTAAGGAGTTAAAAACGCTTAAAGGCAAGTTCTTCGTAAAAGTTAGTTTTATTCCTATATAATGTGATTATTCTGCTTTTTAGTGCTTTCTTGCATATCACGCTCAAAAAACACTCAAAAGGCACTTTTCTGATAATGTCATTTTTTTTCGCACATAAAGCTAGTTTCGCATGTAATTTGGGATTTTCGTAACTAAGAATGTGAAAAACACTCAAAATACACACATTTGGTAAGGTTGTTTTGTTTCTCAATTAAAATTGTTATTCATGAATTTTAGCATTTTGGTATGTAAGAAACTTCTCTATATACACGAGTTTTTGCGTTTTTTGTCTTGTGGTTCTTGTGAAACTATAAAACAATCATTATACGCGTTTCTGTAAATGTCCTTTTGCTTCCCAATATAGAGTGCTTTTACATCCATTTTCCCGTTTTTTGTAGGTAAAAAGCTCAAAAACACTTTTTGGTAAAGTTATTCTTTTTCTCCATATTCGTTGCTTTGCATCCGTTTTAGCGTTTTTTCTACGTGAAACATTGAAAAGACACGTTTTCAGTAATTTTGTTTTGGATTTACATATTGACTGATTTCCATATTATTTATCGGTTTGGTGCCTAACATGCTGAAAAACACTGAAAAGACAGGTTTCTGATAAAGTCGTTTAATTTCCTCATATATGTGGCTTTGCATGCAATTTAAGGTTTGGTAAATAACAATCCGAAAAAAAAACTTTTTTGATGATGTTCTTTTTTCCACATAAATTCCCTGAATTTTGGCAGAATTTTGGCATCTCGGTACTTATGAAAATCAATAAAAAAAAAAATGCAATTTTTTTATTAATTTTTTTTTTCTTTAAAGAGTGTTTTTGTGGGTTTTAACGTTTTGGTTTTTAAGGAACTTAAAAACAGTCATAATACACGTTTCTCGTAATGTCCTTTCGTTTCCCAAGAACACGGTTCTTTGCATGCATTTAAGGTAAAATAATAAAAAACACTTAAAACACATGTTTTTTGTAATGTTTTTCTGCTTCTCCATAAAGGAGTGTTTTGCATGCGTTTTAGCGTTTTGGTATGTAAGGAGCTCAAAAAAACATAATGGCAAGTTCTTGGTCAAAGTTGGTTTTATTCCCATGTAATGTGATTGCCCTGCTTTTTAGTGCTTTTTTTGCCTAACACGCTCAAAAAACATTCAAAAGACACTTCTGGTAATGTCATTTTTTTCCCAAATAAAGCTAGTTTCGCATGCTATTTAGGATTTTGCTAACTAAGAATGTGAAAAACACTGAAAATACACGCTTTGGTAAGGTTGTTCTGTTTCTCAATTAAGATTGTAATTCATGAGTTTCAGCATTTTGGTATCTAAGAAACTTCTTTATATACGAGAGTTTTTGCGTTTTTTGCCTTGTGGTTCTTGTGAACCACAAGTTCTTTTGCTCAAAAATAATGACACTCATTATACACGTTTCTCGTAATGTCCTTTTGTTTCGCAATAGGGAGTGGTTTGCCTCCATTTCTACCTTTTTTGTAGGTAACAAGCTCAAAAACACTCAAAATATACCTTTTTGGTAATGTTATTGTTTTTTTTTTTTTCATTTTGGTTGGTTTGCATCTGTTTTAGCGTTTTTCTACGTAAAACACAGAAAAGACACGTTTTCAGTAATTTTGTTTTAGATTTCCATATAGAGTGACTTCCATGTTATTTAACGTTTTGGTGCCTAACATGCTGAAAAACACTCATCAGACAGTTTTCTGGTAAAGACGTTTGATTTCCCCATATAGGTGGTTTTGCATGCACTTTAGGGTTTGCTACATAACAGTCGAAGAAAAAAAAGCTTAAATTAACTTTTTTTAATAATGTTATTTCTTATTATAATCTTATTTCACAAAATTTCATGAATTATGCCCGAATTTAGGCATCTCGGTACCTGTGAAGATGAATAAGAAAGAAAAATAAATATCGTATTTATTTATTTATTTATTTTTTCTTAATAGAGAGATATTTGTGGCTTTTAGCTTTTTGGTTCTTAATTAATTTAAAAACACTCATAATACACATTTCTCGTAATGTCTTTTCGTTTCCCACAAATAGGGTTCTTAGCATGTATTTAAGCGTTTTATTGGTAAAATGATCAAAAACACTCAAAATACATGTTTTTAGTAATGTTATTCTGTTTCTCCAAAAAGTGTGTTTTGCATGCGTTTTGCATAGTTTTGCGTTTTGCATAGTGTTTTGGTATATAAGGAGCTCAAAAACACTTAAAGGCAAGTTCTTGGTAAACATTGGTTTTATTCCCATGTAATGTCATTGCCCTTCTTTTTAGAGCTTTACTGCCTATCACGCTCAAAAACACTCAATAGATACTTTTCTGAAAATGTCTTTTTTTTTTTTACCACAAAAAGCTGGTTTCGCAATCAATTTTTTTGGTTTTGCGTAACTAAGAATGTGAAAAGCACTCAAAATACACGCATTTAGTAAGGTTTTGTTCTGTTTCTCAATTAAGAGTGTTATTCATGAGTTTCAGCATTTTGGTATCTAGGAAACTTCTCCATATAAACGAGTTTTTGCGTTTTTTGCCTTGTGCTTATTTTGAACTAGAAAACATTCATCATACACTTTTCTCGCAATGTCCCTTTCTTTCTCAATATAGACTGCTTTGCATCAATTTTCGCGTTTTTTTTTTGTAGGTAACAAGCTCAAAAACACTCAAAATATACATTTTTGGTAAAATTTTTTCTATTTCTTGATATTGGTTGGTTTGCATCTGTTTTAGCGTTTTTCTACATAAAATACTGAGAAGATACGTTTTAAGTAATTTTGTTTTTGGATTCCCATATTGAGTGAGTTCATTATTATTTATCATTTTGGTGCCTAACATGGTGAAAAACACTCAAAAGACAGATTTCTTGTAAAGTCATTCAATTTCCTCATATAGGAGGCTTTGCATGCTCTTTAGGGTTTGGTACATAACAGTCCGAAAAAAAAGCTAAAATCACCTTTTTTTATAATATTCTTTTATCATATAATTGCCCTGAATTTTCCCAGAAATTTGTCATCTTGGTACCTATGAAGATGAATGAAAAAAAAAAAATTTATATATTTTTTTATTTATTTATTATTATTTTTTTTTTTTTAATAAAGAGTGTTATTTCTTGGTTTTAGCTTTTTGGTACTTAAGGAGCTTAAAAAACTCTCATAATACACGTTTCTCGTAATGTCGTTTCGTTTCCCAAACATAAGGTTCTTTTTATGTATTTAAGCGTTTCTATAGATAACATGATCAAAAACACTCAAAATACATGTTTTTGGTAATGTTATTCTGTTTCTCCATAAAGTGTATTTTGCAGGCGTTTTAGCGTTTTGGTATATAAGGAGCTCAAAAACACTTAAAGGCAAGTTCTTGGTAAAAATTGGTTATATTCGAATTTAATGTGATTCCCATGCTTTTTTTGTGCTTTATCACGCTCAAAAACACTCAAAAGACACTTTTCATGTAAAGTTATTTTTTCCCACATAAATCAGGTTTCGCATGCAAATTGGGGGTATTGGTAACTAGAAATGTGAAAAGCTCTCAAAATACACGCATTTAGTAAGGTTGTTCTGTTTCTCAATTAAGAATGTTATTAATGAGTTTCAGCATTTTGGGATCTAAGAAACTTATCCATATATACAAGGTTTTGGTAATGTTATTCTGTTTCTCCATAAAGTGTTTTGCATGCGTTTTAGCAGTTTTGTATATAAGTAGCTCAAAAACACTTAAAGGCAAGTTATTGGTAAAAAATGGTTTTATTCCAATGTAATGTGATTGCCCTGCTTTTGATTGCTTTATTACCTATCACGCTGAAAAACACTCAAAATACACTTTTCTGGTAATGTCATTTTTTTTTCCCACAAAGCTATTTTCGCATGTAATTTGGATTTTTCGGTAACTAAGAATGTGAAAAGCACTCAAAATACACGCATTTAGTAAGGTTGTTCTTTGTTTGCTTTGTGGTTCTTTTGAACTATAAAACACTCATTATACACTTTTCTTGCAATGTCCTTTTGTTTCCCAATATAGAGTGCTTTGCATCTATTTTCGCGTTTTTATAGGTAAAGAGCTCAAAAACACTCAAAATATACCTTTTTGGTAACGTTTTTCTATTTCTTGATATTAGTTGGTTTGCATCCGTTTTAAAATTTTTCTACGTAAAACACTGAGAAGACACGTTTTCAGTAACTTTGTTTTGAATTCCCATATAGAGTAAGTTCCTTATTATTTATCGTTTTGGTGCCTAACATGCTAAAAAAAACACACAAAACACAGATTTCTGGTAAGGTCGTTTAATTTACTCATATTGGAGGCTTTGCATGCACTTTAGGGTTTCGTACATAAAATTCCGAAAAAAAAGCTGAAATTAACTTTTTTGATAATATTCTTTTATCATATAATTCCCCTGAATTTTTCCAGAATTTTGGTATCTCGGTACCTATGAAGATGAATAACAAAAAAAAAAAGGAGAAAAAAATCCTATTTATTTTATTTTTTTATTTTTCACTTTCTAAATAAAGAGTGTTATTTGTGGGTTTTAGCTTTTTGGTACTTAAGGAACTTATAAAAACACGTTATAATACACGTTTCTCGTAAAATCCTTTTATTTCCCAAACATAATGTTCTTTGCATGTACTTAAGCGTTTTAATAGATAACATGATCAAAAACACTCAAAATACATGTTTTTGGTAATGTTATTCTGTTTTTCCATAAAGTTTGTTTTGCATGCGTTTTAGCTGTTTGGTATATAAGGGGTTAAAAAACACTTAAAGGCAAATTCTTCGTAAAAGTTGTTTTTTTTTCTCATGTAATGTGATTGTTCTGCTTTTTAGTGCTTTGTTGCATATCACGCTCAAAAATAGTCAAAAGACACTTTTCTGTTAATATCATTTTTTTTCCCACATGAAGCTAGTTTCGCATGTAATTTGGGCATTTTCGTAACAAAGAATGTGAAAAACACTCAAAATACACAATTTGGTAAGGTAGTTCTGTTTATCGATTAAAAGTGTTATTCATGCATTTCATCATTTTGGTATGTAAAAATTTCTCTATATACACGAGTTTTTGCGTTTATTGCTTTGTGGTTCTTTTAAAACTATAAAATACTCATTATACACCTTTTTCGTAATGTCTTTTTGTTTCCTAATATAGAGTGCTTTACATCCATTTTTGCATTTTTTGTAGGTAAGCTCAAAAACACTCAAAATATATCTTTTTGCTAAAGTTATTCTATCTCTTCATATAGGTTGGTTTGTATCCGCATTAGCGTTTTTTTACGTAAAACACTGAAAAGACACGTTTTCAGTAATTTTGTTTTGGATTCACATATTGACTGATTTTTATATTATTCATCGTATTGGTGCCTAACATGCTGAAAAAACACTGAAAAGACAGGTTTCTGGTAAAGTCGTTTAACTTCCTATATAGGTGGCTTTGCATGCACTTTAGATTTTGGTACATAACAATCAGAAAAAAAAACTTTCATGATAATGTTTTTTTTACACATAAATTCCCTGAATTTTAGCAGAATTTTGGCAATTCGGTACCTATGAAGATGAACAAAAAAAATTATAAAATTTTTTTATTCTTTAATTTTTTAATTTTTTTTCTAAAAAGTGTTATTTGTGGGTTTTAGTTTTTTGGTAGAAAAGGAATTTAAAAAAACACTCATAATACACGTTTCTCGTAATGTCCATTTGTTTCCTAAACATAAGATTCTTTGCATGTATTTAAGCGTTTTTATAGATAACATGATCAAAAACACTCAAAATACATGTATTTGGTAATGTTATTCTGTTTCTCCATAAAATGTATTTTGCATGCGTTTTAGCGTTTTGGTATGTAAGGACCTCAAAAACACTTAAAGGCAAGTTCTTGATAAAATTTGGTTTTATTCCCATGTAATGTGATTGCCCTGGTTTTTAGTGCTTTATTGCGTAACACGCTCAAAAACACTGAAAAGACATGCAAAGCCTCCCATATGAGGAAATTAAAGACCTTACCAGAAATCTGTCTTTTGAATGTTTTTTCAGCATGTTAGGCACCAAAATGATAAATAATAAGGAACTTACTCTATGTGGGAATCCAAAACAAAATTACTGAAAACGTGTCTTCTCAGTGTTTTACGTAGAAAAACGCTACAACTGATACAAACCAACCAATATCAAGAAGCAGAAAAACTTTACCAAGAATGTATATTTTGAGTGTTTTTGAGCTTGTTACCTACAAAAAAACGCGAAAATGGATTTAAACCACTCTATATTGGGAAACAAAGGGACATTGCGAGAAAAGTGTATAATGAATGTTTTATAGTTCAAAAAAAAACAAAAGGCAAAAAACGCAAAAAACTCGTGTATATGGAGACGTTTCCTATATAACAAAATGCTGAAACTCATGAAAAACACTCTTAATTGAGAAACAGAGCAACCTTACTAAATGCGTGTCAAAAACACTAAAAGGCAAGTTTTTCGTAAAATTTGGTTTTATTCCTATGTAATGTGATCGCCCTTCTTTTTTTAGTGCTTTATTGCCTAACATGCTCAAAAACACTCAAAGACACTTTTCTGGTAATGTCATTTTTTTCCCACATAAAGCTAGCTTTGCATGGAATTTGGGGTTTTGGTAACTAAGAATGTAAAAAAAACACTCAAAACACACGCATTTAATAATGTTGTTCTGTTTTTTTTTAAGAGTGATATTCATGAGTTTCAGTATTTTTGTATTTTAGAAACTTCTCCATATAGTCGAGTTTTTGTGTTTTTTGCCTTGTGATTCTGGTGAAACTATAAAACACTCATTATACACGTTTCTCGTTATGTCCTTTTTTTTCCTTATATAGAGTGCTTTCCATCCATTTTCGCGTTTTTTTTATGTAACAATCTCAAAAACACACAAAATATACTTTTTTGGTAATGTTATTCTACTTCTTCATATTGGTTGGTTTGCATCTGTTTTAGCGTTTTTCTACATAAATTTTTTAAAAGACACGTTTTCAGGAATTTTGTTTTGGATTTCCATATAGAGTGAGTTTCATATTATTTATCGTTTTGGTGCCTAACATGCTTTTTGGTGCCTTTTGCTTCCCAATATAGAGTGCTTTCCATCCATCTTCGCGTTTTTTGTAGGTAACAATTTCAAAAACACTCAAAATATACCTTTTTGGAAATGTTATTCTATTTCTTCATTTTTGTTGGTTTCCATCCCTTTTAGCGTTTTCTACGTAAAACACCGAAAAGACACGTTTTCAGTAATTTTGTTTTGGATTCCCATATAGATTGACTTCCTTGGGTTTTATCGTGTTGGTTCCTAACATGCTGGAAAACACTCATAAGACAGTTTTCTGGCAAAGACGTTTAATTTCCCAATATAGTTGGCTTTCCATGCAATTTAGGGATTTGGTACATAACAGTCCGAAAAAAAAAGCTAAATTTAACTTTTTTGATAATATTCTTATTTCATATACTTTCCTGAACTTTGCCCAAATTTTGGCACCTCGTTACCTGTGAAGATGAATAAAAATGTAAAAAAAAATATCGTATTTTTTTATTTATTTATTTTTTTCACAATAAAGAGTGTAATTTGTGGCTTTTAGCTTTTTCGTAATTAATGAACTTAAAAACACTCATAATACACGTTTCTCGTAATGTCCTTTCGTTTCCCAAAAATAGGGTTCTTTGCATGTATTTAAGCGTTTTTATTGGTAACATGATCAAAAACACTCAAAATGTATGTTTTTGGTAATGTTATTCTTTTTCACCATAAAGTGTATTTTGCATGCATTTTAGTGTTTTGGTAAATAAGGAGCTCAAATACACTTAAAGGCAAGTTCTTGTTAAAAATTGGTTTTATTCCATTGTAATGTGATTGCCCTGCTTTTTTAGTGCCTTTTTTGCCTAACACGTTTTTTTTAGTTTTTAAATTTATAATGTACCAAAACGATAAGACATGCAAAACACCCTTCCTGCAGAAACAAAAACATTACCAAAAACGAGCATTTTGGGCGATTTTTCAGCTTGTTATGTACAAAAGCATCAAAATGCATATAAAGTACCCAAATAAGAAAACGAAAAGACATTAAGAGAAACCAGTATTATGAGTTTTTTTTTTTTTTTTAGCTTATTAGGTACCGAAACGATAAAACGCACGATTTGCCTTCTTATGGAGAAAACGTGCATTTTAAGTGTATTTAGCTTTGTTAGGTATCAAAACGCCAAAATGCATGCAAAGCACCCGATATTGGGAAAATAAACGACATTTCCAGAAACATGTCTTTTGAGAGTTTATGAGTGTGTTAGGCACAAAAGCTCTTAAAAAGCATGGAAAGTGTCGTAAATGGGAAAACATTAAGTGTTTTCAGGTACTTACATACCAAACCGCTAAAACGGTTGTAAACACACTTTATGGAGAAACTCAATAGTTTTACCAAAAACATGCATTTTGAGAGGTTTTACGCCTGTTACGTACAAAAACGATGAAATACATGCAAATAACCCTAAAAGGAGAAAAGAAAACATTAAAAGAAACGTATATTTTGAGTGGTATTGAGCTTGATAGGTACCAGAACACTAAAACGTATGAATAATACTCTATATAGAGAAACGGAACAAGATTAACCAACCCTTGTGTTTTAAGGCTTTTTTCACGTTATTAGGTACCGCAACGCGAAAAAGCATGCAAAGCATACTAAATGGGGAAAGGAAACATTTCCAGAAACATGTCCTTTCACTGTTTATAAGCATGTTAAGTACCAAGAAGCTAAAAACCAAGGAAAGCACCCTATAAGAGAACACAAAAGATTACAAAAACTTTTAATTTCAGTGCTTATGAGCTACTTACATACAAAAACACTTAAACGCATCCAAAACGCTTTGGAAAAACTGAATAAAATTACCAAAAAAGCGTGTATTTTCAATGTTTTGAGCTTGTTACGCAAAAAAAAAAGTAACCTACGACATTATGAGAAACTTATATAAAGAGTGTTTTTGAGCTTCTCAGGTACCAAAACGCGAAAATACATAAATAATACTCTCATTAGAGAAACAAAACAATATTAGATACCAAAACGCTAAAAAGCAACGAAAGCTCCCTATTTGGAAAAGCAAAACATTACCAAAAGCGTGTCTTTTGAGAGTTTTTACAGCTACTTACGTACCAAAACGCTAAAATGCATGCAAAGCACATTTTATGGAGAAACAGAAAAACATTACCAGAAATGTGCATTTTGAGTTTTTTTTTTATCTTACGTATAAAAAAAAAGCAAAAATGCATGCAAAACATCCTATATGGCGATACGAAAAGAAATAAAAAGACACTTCATTTATCAGTGTTTCTGAGATTTTTAGGTAGCAAAATGCACAAACGCATGTATAACATTATATATGAAGAAACAGAAGAACGTTACCGAAAACGTATATTTTGAGTGTTTTTTCACATTATTACGTAACAAAACGCCAAAATGCATGGAAATCACCCAATATGGATAAAATAAAGGACATTACGAGAAAGATGCCATTAGTGTTTTTGAGCGCCTTAGGTACCAAACGCGAAAACTATTTAGTACCACTGTATATGGAGAAACAGAACATTACCAAAAACGTTTATTTTGTGTTTTTTCACAATTTTATGTACAAAAACGTCAAAATGACTCCAGAGCACCATCTATGGGGAGATGAAACTATATTTCCAGAAACATGTCTTTTGAGTGTCGATAGTTGTTGTTAGGTACCAAAGTTATAAAAAGCATGGAAAGCTACCTATATGAAAGAAAAAGTCAACCAAAAATTTATCTTTTGGGTATTTTTCAGCTACTTACGTACCAAAACGCTGAGATGTATGCAAAACACTCTTTATTACCATAAACAAGTTTTTTTTCTTTTTACATATAAAAAGAAACATAAATGCATGCAAAATACTTTGCATGAGGAAACGAAAAGACATTAGAAGAAACTTTTATAATAAGTGTTTTTTTTTTATTTCTTATGTACCAAGATCTATTTGACGCATTGAAGAACAGTCTATATGGAGAAAAGAACAAGATTACTAAAAATGTGCTTTTTGAGTGTTTTTCACATTGTTAGGTACGAAAACACTCTATAAAGAGTGTTTTAGCTTTCTCATACTTAACGAACTTAAAAAAAAACTCATAATACACGTTTCTCGTAACGTCCTTTCATTTTCCAAACATAGGGTTCTTTCCATGTATTTTTTTATAGGTAACATGATGAAAACACTCAAAATACATGTTTTTTGGTAATATTATTCTGTTTCTCCATAAAGGGTGTTTTGCATGCGTTTTAGCGTTTTGGTATGTAAGGAGCTCAAAAACACTTAAAGGCAAGTTCTTGGTAAAAGTTCGTTTTATTCCCATGTAATGTGATTCCCGTACTTTTTACTGCTTTATTGCCTATCACGCTCAAAAACTATTTGGTAATGTCATTTTTTTCCCACATAAAGCTAGTTTCGCAAGCAATTTGGGGTTTTGGTAACTTAGAATGTGAAAAGCACTCAAAATACACGCATTTGGTAAAGTTGTTCTGTATTCTTAATTAAGAGTGTTATTCCTGAGTTTCAGCATTTTGGTACCTAAGAAAATTCTTTATATGCACGAGTTTTTGCGCTTTTTTGCCTTGTGGTTCTTGTGAAACTATAAAACACTCATTATACACATTTCTCGTAATGTCCTTTTGTATCCCAATATAGAGTGCTTTCCATACATTTTCGCATTTTTTGAAGGTAAGAAGCTCAAAAACATTAAAAATATACCTTTTTTTTAAATTATTCTATTTCTTTATATTCGTTGGTTTGCATCCTGTTTAGCGTTTTCTACGTAAAACACTTAAAAGACTTTTTTTCAGTAATTTTGTGATGGATTCTAATTTTGAGTGACTTCCATATTATTTATCGTTTTGGTGCCTAACATGCTAAAAAACACTCAAAAGACAGGTTTCTGGTAAAATCGTTTAATTTCCCAATATAGGAGGCTTTGGATGCACTTTAGGGTTTGGTACATAACAGTCCGAAAAAAAAGATATATTAACTTTTTTTCATAATGTTCTTTTTTCACATAATTTCCCTGAATTTTTCCAGAAATTTGGCATCTCGGTACCTATGAAGATGAATAACAAAAAAAAAAAATTCCTATTTTTTTACTTATTTTTTTCTTTATGAAGAGTGTTATTTGTGGGTTTTAGCTTTTTGGTACTTAAGAAACTTAAAAAACACTCATAATACACGTTTCTCGAAATATTCTTTCGTTTCTCAAACATAAGGTTCTTTGCATGTACTTAAGCGCTTTTATAAGTAACATGATCAAAAACACTCAAAATACATGTTTTTGGTAATGTTATGATGTTTCTCCATGTAGGGTGTTTTGCATGCTTTTTTTTTAGCGTTTTGGTATATAAGGAGCTCAAAAACACTTAAAGGCAAGTTCTTGCTAAAAGTTGGTTTTATTCCTATGTAATGTGATTACCCTGCTTTTTATTGCTTTATTGCCTATCATGCTAAAAAAAAAAAAAAAAACACCTAAAAGACACTTTTCTGGTAATGTCATTTTTTTTCCCACATAAAGCTACTTTCACATACAATTTGGGGTTTTGGTAACTAAGAATGTGAAAAACACTCAAAATACACGCATTTGGTAAAGTTGTTCTGTTTCTCAATGAAGAGTGTTATTCAGGAGTTTCAGCATTTTGGTATCTAAGAAACTTCTATATATATACGAGTTTTTGCGTTTTTTGCCTTGTGGTTCTTCAGAATCTATAAAACACTCATTATATACATTTCTCGTAATGTCCTTTTGTTAACCAATATAGAGAGCTTTGCATCCATTTTCACGTTTTTTATAAGTAAAGAGCTCAAAAACACTCAAAATGTAAATTTTTGGTAATGTTATTCTATTTCTTCATATTGGTTGGTTTGCATCCGTTTTAGCGTTTTTCTACGTAAAACACGGAAAAGAAATGTTTTCAGTAATTTTGTTTTGGATTCCCACATAGAATGACTTCCATATTAATTATTGTTTTGGTGACTAACATGCTGAAAAACACTCACAACACAGGTATCTCGTAAAGTCGTTTAATTTCCTCATATAGTTAGCTTTGCATGCACTTTAGGGTTTGGTACATAACAGTCCGAAAAAAAAGCTTAAATTAACTTTTTTGATAATGTTCTTTTTCACATAATTTCCCTGAATGTTGCCAGAATTTCAGCATCTCGGTACCTATGAAGAAGAAAAACAAAAAAAAATCCTATTTTTTATTTATTTATTATTTTTTTTATCTCTATAAAGAAGTTTTAGCACGAGTTTTTGTTTTTTTTGCCTTGTGTTTCTTTTGAACTATAAAACATTCATTATACACTTTTCTCGCAATGTCCCTTTGTTTTCAAATATAGAGTGATTTGCATCAATTTTCGCGTTTTTTTTTTCTAGGAAAGAAGCTCAAAAACACTCAAAATATACCTTTTTGGTAATGTTTTTCTACTTCTTGATATTGGTTGGTTTCCATCCGTTTTAGCGTTTTTCTACGTTAAACACTGAGAAGACACGTTTTCAGTAATTTTGTTTTGGTTTGCCATATGGAGTGAGTTCATTATTTATCGTTTTGGTGCCTAACATGCTGAAAACACTCAAAACACATATTTCTGGTAAGGTCGTTTAATTTCCTCATATGGGAGGCTTTGCATGCACATTAGTGTTTGGTACATAACAGTCCGAAAAAAAGCTAATAACAATCTTTTTGATAATATTCTCTTATCATATAATTGCCCTAATTTTTCCCAGAATTTTGGCATCTCGGTACCTATGAAGGTGAATAAAAAAAAAAATCTTTTATTTATTGATTTCTTTTTTATTTTTTTCTAAATAACGAGTGTTATTGGTCGGTTTTAGCTTTTTGGTAGTTAAGGAACTTAAAAACACTCATAATACACGTTTCTCGTAATGTCCTTACGTTTCCCAAACATAAGGTTCTTTGCATGTATTTAAGCGTTTTCATAGATAACATTATCAAAAAAACTCAAAATACATGTTTTTGGTAATGTTATTCTGTTTCTCCATAAAGTTTGTTTTCCATGCGTTTTAGCGGTTTAGTATGTAAGGAGCTCAAAAACACATATTGGCAAGTTCTTAGTAAAACTCTTGGTTTTATTCCCATATAATGTGATTACCCTGCATTTTAGTACTTCATTGCCTACCACGGTCAAAAACAATTAAAAGACACTTCTGGTAATGTTATTTTTTTCCCTCATAAAGCTAGTTTCGCATGCTATTTTGGGTATTGTTAACTAGGAATATGAAAAACACTCAAAATACAGGCATTTGTTGTTCTGTTTCTGAATTAAGATTGTTATTCATGTGTTTCAGCATTTTGGTATCTAAGAAACTTTTTAATACACACGAGTTTTTGCGTTTTTCTACGTAAAACACTGAAAAGATACATTTTCAGTAATTTTGTTTTGGATTCCCATATAGAGTGAGTTCTTTATTATTTATCGTTTTGGTGCCTAACATGATGAAAAACACACAAAAGACCGATTTCTGGTAAGGTCGTTTAATTTTCTCATAGAGGAGGCTTTGCATGCACTTTAGTGTTTGGTATATAATTGCCTTGAATTTTCCCTGAATTTTGGCATTTCGGTACCTATGAAGATAAATAACGAAAAAAAAAATTCCTATTTTTTTTTATTTTTTTATTTATTTTTTTCTAAATAAAGAGTGGGTTTTAGGTTTTTGGTTCTTAACAAACTTAAAAACACTTATAATATACGTTTCTCGTAATGTCCTTTTGTTTCCAAAACATTAGGTTCTTTTCATGTATTTAAGCGTTTTTATAGATAACATGATCAAAAACACTTAAAATACATGTTTTGATAATTTTATTCTGTTTTTCCATAAAGTTTGTTTTACATGCATTTTAGCGGTTTAGTACATAAGGAGTTCAAAAACACTTAAAGGCAAAAATTGGGTTTATTCAAATGTAATGTGATTGCCCTGCTTTTTAGTGCTTTATTGCCTATCAGGCTCAAAAACACTCAAAAGACATTTTTCTGGTAATGTCATTTTTTTCTCACATAAAGCTGGTTTCGCATGCAATTTGGGGTTTTGGTAACCAAAAATGTGAAAAGCTCTCAAAATACACGCATTTAGTAAGGTTGTTCTGTTTCTAAATTATAAATGTTATTCATGAGTTTCAGCATTTTAGTATCTAGGAAACATCTCCATATCAACAAGTTTTTGCGTTTTTTGCCTTTTGGTTCTTTTGAACTATAAAACACTCATTATACACTTTTCTTGTAATGTCCTTTTATTTCCTAATATAGAGTGCTTTGCATCAATTTGCGCGTTTTTTGTAGATAACAAGCTCAAAAACACTCAAAATATACCTTTTTGGTAATGTTTTTCTATTTTTTTTATATTGGTTGGTTTGCATCCGTTTTAGCGTTTTTCTACGTAAAACACTGAGAAGACACGTTTTCAGTAGTTTTATTTTGGATTCCCATATAGAGTGAGTTCCTTATTTATTGATCGTTTTGGAGCCTAACGTTCTGAAAAACACTGAAAAGACAGATTTCTTTTAAGGTCGTGTAATTTCCTCATATAGGAGCCTTTGCATGCACTTTAGGGTTTGGTATATAACAGTCCGAAAAAAAAGCTAAAATTAACTTTTTTGATAATTTACTTTTATCATATATTAGCCCGGAATTTTTCCAGAATTTTGGCATCTCGGTACCTATGAATATGAATAACAAAAAAAAAAAATATCCTATTTTTTATATTTTTTTATAATTTTTTTTTTTCTAAATAAAGTGTTATTTGTGGGTTTTATCTTTTGTTACTTAAGGAACTAAAAAACACTCATAATACATATTTCTCATAATGTCCTTTCGTTTCCCAAACATAAGGTTCTTTGCATGTATTTTAACGTTTTTATAGATAACATGATCAAAAACACTCAAAATACATGTTTTTGGTAATGTTATTCTGTTTGTCCATTAAAGGTGTTTTGTTCTTGGTAAAAGTTGGTTTTATTTAAATGTAATGTGATTGCCCTGCTTTTTAGTGGTTTATTGCCTAACACGCTCAAAAACACTCGAAAGACATTTTCTGGTAATATTATTTTTTTCCCATATAAAGCTAGTTTCATATGGAATTTGGGGTTTTGGTATCTAAGAATGTGAAAAACACTCAAAATACAGGCATTTAGTAAGGTTGTTCTGTTTCTTAATTAAAAGTGTTATTCATGAGTTTCAGCATTTTGGTATGTAAGAAATTTATCTAATACACAAATTCGGTAAGGTAGTTCTGTTTCTCAATTAAAAGTGTTATTCATGAGTTTCAGCATTTTGGTATGTAAGAAACTTCTTTATGTACACGAGCTTTTGAGTTTTTTGCCTTGTGGTTCTTGTGAAACTATAAAACACTCATTATACACGTTTCTCGTAATGTCCTTTTCTTTCCTAATATAGAGTGCGTTTCATCCATTATCGCATTTTTTTGTAGGTAACAAGCTCAAAAACACATCAAAATATATCTTTTTCGTAATGTTATTCTATTTCTTCGTATTGGTTGGTTTGCATCCGTTTTAGCGTTTATCTACGTAAATTACACGAAAAGACACGTTTTCAGTAATATTGTTGAAATTGCTGAAAAAAACACTCAAAAGACAGGTTTCTGGTAAAGTCGAGTAATTTCTCCATATAGGTGGCTTTGCATGCACTTCAGGGTTTGGTATATAACTCCGGAAAAAAGCTAAAATTATTTTTTTATAATGATTTTTTTTTTACAAAATTTCCCTGAATTTTTCCAGAATTTTGGTATCTTGGTACCTATGAAGATGGATAACAAATAAATAAATAAATAAAGTGTTATTTGTGAGTTTTGGCTTTTTGGTACTTAAGAAACTTAAAAACACTCATAATACACGATTTTCGTAATGTCCTTTTCTTATAGAAACATAGGGTTCTTTACATGGTTTTATAGGTAACATGATCAAAAACACTCAAAATACATATTTTTGGTAATGTTATTCTGTTTCTCAATAAAGGGTGTTTTACATGCGTTTTAGTGTTTTGATGTGTAAGGAGTTAAAAACACTTAAAGGCAAGTTTTTCGTAAAAGTTGGTTTTATTCCCAAGTAATGTGATTGTTCTGCTTTTTAGTGCTTTTGTTGCATATTACGCTCAAAAACACTCAAAAGACACTTTTCTGCTAATGTCATTTTTTTTCCCACATAAAGCTAGTTTCGCATGTAATTTGGCAATTTCGTAACTATGAATGTGAAAAACACTCAAAATACACAATTTGGAAGGGTAGTTCTGTTTCTCGATTAAAAGTGTTATTCATCACTTTGGTATGTAAGAAACTTTTCTATATACACGAGTTTTTGCGTTTATTTCCTTGTGGTTCTTGTGAAACTATAAAACACTCATTATACATGATTCTCGTAATGTTCTTTTGTTTCCTAATATAGAGTGTTTTCCATGCATTTTTGCATTTTTTTGTAGGTAACAAGCTTAAAAACACTCAAAATATATCTTTTTGGTAATGTTATTCTATTTCTTCATATTGGTTGGTTTGCATCCGTTTTAGCGTTTTTCTTCGTAAATCTCTGAAAAGACTCGTTTTCAGTAATATTGTTGAAATTGCTTCTGGTACAGGTTTCTGGTAAACTCGTGTAATTTCCCATATAGGTGGCTTTGCATGCACTTCAGGGTTTGGTATATAACTCCGGAAAAAAGCTAAAATTATTATTTTTTTTTCTTTACCTACCTTCCCTGAATTTTCCCAGAATTTTAGCATCTCGGTAGCTATGAAGATGAATAACAAAAAAAAAATTGTTGTATTCATTTATTTATTTTTTTTTCTCTATAAAGAGTGTTATTTGTGTGTTTTATCTTTTTGGTACTTAAGAAACCTAAAAACTCTCATAATACACAATTTTTTGTAATATCCTTTCGTTTTACAAACATAGGGTTCTTTGCATGTATTTAAGCGTTTTTATAGGTAACATGATCAAAAACACTTAAAAATCATGTTTTTGGTAATGTTATTTTGTTTCTCCATAAAGGGTGTTTTGTATGCGTTTTAGCGTTTTGTTATGTAAGGAGTTAAAAACACTTAACGGCATGTTTTTGGTAAAAGTTGGTTTTATTCCCATGTAATGTGATTGTTCTGCTTTTTAGTGCTTTGTTGCATATCACGCTTTAAAACTCTCAAAAGACATTTTTCTGGTAATGTCATTTTTTCCCACATAAAACTAGTTTTGCTTGTAATTTCGGATTTTCGTAAGTAAGAATGTGAAAAACACTCAAAATACTCACATTCGGTAAGGTAGTTCTGTTTCTCAATTAAAAGTTTTATTCAAGAGTTTCAGCACTTTGGAATGTAAGAAACTTCTTTATATACACGAGTTTTTGCGTTTTTTGCCTTGTGGTTCTTGGGAAACTATAAAACACTCAATATACACGTTTCTCCTAATGTCCTTTTGCTTCCCCATATAGAGTGCTTTCCATCCATTTTCGCGTTTTTTGTAAGTAACAATTTCAAAAACACTCAAAATATACCCTTTTGGTAATGTTATTCTATTTCTTCATTTTGGTTGGTTTGCATCCGTTTTAGCGTTTTTGTAAGTAAAACACCGAAAAGACACGTTTTCAGTAATTGTGTTTTGGATTCCCATATAGACTGACATCCTTGGATTTTATCGTGTTGGTTCCTAACATGCTGAAAAACTTTCATAAGACATTTTTCTCGCAAAGAGGTTTAATTTCCACATATAGGTGGCTTTGGAAGCACTTTAGGGGTTTGGTACGTAACAGTCCGAAAAAAAAAAGCTGAATTTAACTTTTTTGATAATGTTCTTATTTCATATAATTTTCTGAACTTTGCCCGAATTTTGGCACCTCGTTACCTGTGAATATGAATATGAATGAAAAAAAATATAGTATTTATTTATTTATTTATTTATTTATTCTCAATGTAATAAGTGTAATTTGTGGCTTTTAGCTTTTTCTTACTTAATGAACTTAAAAACACTTATAATACACGTTTCTCGTAATGTCCTTTCGTTTTAAAAAAAATAGGGTTCTTTGTATGTATTTCAGTGGTTTTATTTTTAACATGATCAAAAACACTCAAAATACATGTTTTTGGTAATGTTCTGTTTCACCATAAAGTGTATTTTGCATTCGTTTTAGTGTTTTGGTATATAAGGAGCTCAAAAACACTTAAAGGCAAGTTCTTGTTAAAAATTGGTTTTATTCAAATGTAAAGTGTTTGCCCTGCTTTTTAGTGCTTTACTGCCTAACACGCTCAAAAACACTCAAAAGACATTTTTCTGGTAATGTCATTTTTTTTCTCACATAAAGCTGGTTTCGCATACTATTTTGGGTTTTGGTAACTAAGAATGTGAAAAGCAATCAATATACACGCATTTAGTAAGATTGTTCTGTTTCTCAATTAAGAGGTTTGTTCCAGAGTTTCAGCATTTTTAATGTAAGAAACTTCTCTATATACACGAGTTTTTGCGTTTTTTGCCTTGTAGTTCTTGTGAAACTATAAAACACTCATTATACACGTTTCTCGTAATGTCCTTTTGCTTCCCAATATAGAGTGCTTTCCATCCATTTTCGCGTTTTTTGTAGGTAAGAATTTCAAAAACACTCAAAATATACCTCATTCGTAATGTTATTTTATTTCTTCATATTGGTTGGTTTTCATCCGTTTTAGCGTTTTTCTACGTAAAACACAGAAAAGACACGTTTTTAGTAATTTTGTTTTGGATTCCCATATAGATTGACTTTCATGTTATTTATCGTGTTCGTTCCTAACATGCTGAAAAACACTCATAAGACCGTTTTCTGGCAAAGACGTTAAATTTCCCTTTATAGGTGGCTTTGCATGCACTTTAGGGGTTTGGTACATAACAGTCCGAAAAAAAAGCTAAATTTATTTTTTTTGATAATGTTCTTATTTCATATAATTTCCTGAATTTTGCCCGAATTTTGGCATGAATATGAAAGAAAAAAAAAATGTATTTTTTTTTTTTATCTATTTATTGTTTCTCAATAAAGAGTGTTATTTGTGGCTTTTAACTTTTTGGTAATTAATGAACTTAAAAACACTCATAATACACGTTTCTCGTAATCTCCTTTCGTTTCCCAAAAATACTGTTCTTTGCATGTATTTAAGCGTTTTTATTGGTAACATGATCAAAAACACTCAAAATACATGTTTTTGGTAAAGTTATTCTGTTTCACCATAAAGAGTGTTTTGCATGCGTTTTAGTGTTTTGGTATATAAGGAGCTCAAAAACACTTAAAGGCAAGTTCTTGGTAAAAATTCGTTTCCCCAATGTAATGTGATTGCCTTCCTTTTTAGCGCTTTATTGCCTATCACGCTCAAAAACACTCAAAAGACACTTTTTTAGCATTTTTGTATCAAGGAAACCTCTCCATATACACGAGATTTTTTGTTTTGCCTTGTGGTTCTTTTGAACTATAAAACACTCATTATACACTTTTCTTGCAATGTCCTTTTGTTTGCCAATATAGAGTACTTTGCATCAATTTCTGCGTTTTTTGTAGGTAACAAGCTCAAATACACTCAAAAAATATCTTTTTAGTAACGTTTTTCTATTTCTTGATATTGGTTGCTTTGCATCCATTTTAGCGTTTTTCTACCTAAAACACAGAAAAAACATGTTTTCAGCAACTTTGTTTTGGATTCTCATATAGAGTGAGTTCCTTATTATTTATCGTTTTGATTCCCTGAATTTTTCCAGAAATTTGGCATCTCGGTACCTATGAAGATGAATAACAAAAAAAAAAAATTCCTATTTTTTTACTTATTTTTTTTCTTTATGAAGAGTGTTATTTGTGGGTTTTAGCTTTTTGGTACTTAAGAAACTTAAAAAACACTCATAATACACGTTTCTCGAAATATTCTTTCGTTTCTCAAACATAAGGTTCTTTGCATGTACTTGAGCGCTTTTATAAGTAACATGATCAAAAACACTCAAAATACATGTTTTTGGTAATGTTATGATGTTTCTCCATGTAGGATGTTTTGCATGCTTTTTTTTAGCGTTTTGGTATATAAGGAGCTCAAAAACACTTAAAGGCAAGTTCTTGCTAAAAGTTGGTTTTATTCCTATGTAATGTGATTACCCTGCTTTTTATTGCTTTATTGCCTATCATGCTAAAAAAAAAAAAACACCTAAAAGACACTTTTCTGGTAATGTCATTTTTTTTTCCCACATAAAGCTACTTTCACATACAATTTGGGGTTTTGGTAACTAAGAATGTGAAAAACACTCAAAATACACGCATTTGGTAAAGTTGTTCTGTTTCTCAATGAAGAGTGTTATTCAGGAGTTTCAGCATTTTGGTATCTAAGAAACTTCTATATATATACGAGTTTTTGCGTTTTTTGCCTTGTGGTTCTTCAGAATCTATAAAACACTCATTATATACATTTCTCGTAATGTCCTTTTGTTAACCAATATAGAGAGCTTTGCATCCATTTTCACGTTTTTTATAAGTAAAGAGCTCAAAAACACTCAAAATGTAAATTTTTGGTAATGTTATTCTATTTCTTCATATTGGTTGGTTTGCATCCGTTTTAGCGTTTTTCTACGTAAAACACGGAAAAGACACGTTTTCAGTAATTTTGTTTTGGATTCCCACATAGAATGACTTCCATATTAATTATTGTTTTGGTGACTAACATGCTGAAAAACACTCACAACACAGGTATCTCGTAAAGTCGTTTAATTTCCTCATATAGTTAGTTTTGCATGCACTTTAGGGTTTGGTACATAACAGTCCGAAAAAAAAAAGCTGAAATTAACTTTTTTGATAATGTTCTTTTTCACATAATTTCCCTGAATGTTGCCAGAATTTCAGCATCTCGGTACCTATGAAGAAGAAAACAAAAAAAAATCCTATTTTTTTATTTATTTATTATTTTTTTTATCTCTATAAAGAAGTTTTAGCACAAGTTTTTGTTTTTTTTGCCTTGTGTTTCTTTTGAACTATAAAACATTCATTATACACTTTTCTCGCAATCTCCCTTTGTTTTCAAATATAGAGTGATTTGCATCAATTTTCGCGTTTTTTTTTTGTAGGTAAGAAGCTCAAAAACACTCAAAATATACCTTTTTGGTAATGTTTTTCTACTTCTTGATATTGGTTGGTTTCCATCCGTTTTAGCGTTTTTCTACGTTAAACACTGAGAAGACACGTTTTCAGTAATTTTGTTTTGGTTTGCCATATGGAGTGAGTTCATTATTTATCGTTTTGGTGCCTAACATGCTGAAAAACACTCAAAAAACAGATTTCTGGTAAGGTCGTTTAATTTCCTCATATAGGAGTCTTTGCATGCACTTTAGGGTTTGGTGCATAAGAGTCCGAAAAAAAAGCTAAAATTAACTTTTTTGATAATTTTCTTTGATCATGTAATAGCCCTGAATTTTTCCAGAATTTTGGCATCTCGGTACCAAAGAAGATGAATAACGAAAAAAAAAAAATCCTATTTCATGAGTTTCAGCATTTTGGTATCTAGGAACCTTCTCCAAATACACGAGTTTTTTTTTTTTCTAAATAAAGAGTGATATTTGTGGGTTTTAGCTTTTTGGTACTGAAGGAACTTAAAAAAACACTCATTTTACACGTTTCTCGTAATGTCCTTTTGTTTCCCAAACATAAGGTTCTTTGCATGTATTTAAGCGTTTTTATAGATAACATGATCAAAAAAACACTCAAAATATATGTTTTTGGTAGTTTTATTGTTTCTCCATAAAAGGTGTTTTAAATGCGTTTTGGCATTTTGGTATGTAATGAGCTCAAAAACACTTAAAGGCAAGTTCTTGGTAAAAGTTGTTTTTATTCCCATGTAATGTGATTGCCCTGCTTTTTATTGCTTTATTGCTTAACACGCTCAATACACTGAAAAGACACTTTTCTGGTAATATCTTTCTTTTTTCCCACATAAAGCTAGTTTTGCATGGAATTTGGGGTTTTGGTAACGATGAATGTGAAAAAAACTCAAAACACTGGCATTAATAAGGTTAATCTATTTCTTAATTAAAAGTGTTATTCATGAGTTTCAGCAATTTGGTATGTAAGAAACTTTTCTAATATACACATTTGGTAAGGTATTTCTGTTTCAAAATTAAAAGTGTTATTCATGAGTTTCATCTTTTTGGTATGTAAGAAACTTCTTTATGTACACGAGTTTTTGAGTTTTTTACCTTGTGGTTCTTGTCAAACTATAAAACACGTTTCTCGTAATGTCCTTTTCTTTGCCAGTATAAAGTGTTTTCCATCCATTTTCGCATTTTTTGTAGGTAACAAGCTGAAAACACTCAAAGTATATCTTTCTGGTAATGTTATTCTATTTCTTCATATTGGTTGGCTTGCATCCGTTGTAGCGTTTTTCTTCGAAAATCACTGAAAAGACACGTTTTCAGTAATATTGTTGAAATTGCTGAAAACACTCAAAAAACAGATTTCTGGTAAATTCGTATAATTTCCCCATATAGGTGGCTTTGCATGCACTTCTGGGTTTGGTACATAATTCCGGAAAAAAGATAAATTTTTTTTTAATGTGTTTTTTACATAATTTCCCTGAATTTTGCCTGAATTTTGGCATCTTCATACTTATGTAGATGAATAACAAAAAAATAAAAATATTTTTTTTAGTTATTTATTTTTTCTCTATTTGTGGGTTTTTAGTTTTTTGGTACTTAAGGAACTTAAAAACAATCATAATACACGATTTTCGTAATGTCCTTTCGTTTCACAGACATAGGGTTCTTTGCATGTATTTTCGCGTTTTTATACGTAACATGATCGAAAACACTCAAAATACATGTTTTTGGTAATGTTATTCTGTTTCTCCATAAAGGGTGCTTTCCATGCGTTTTAGCTTTTTGGTATGTAAGGAGTTAAAAACACAAAGGCAAGTTCTTCGTAAAAGTTGGTTTTATTCCTATATAATGTGATTATTCTGCTTTTAAGTTCTTTGTAGCATATCACGCTCTAAAACACTCAAAGACACTTTTCTGATAATGTCATTTTTTTTCCACATAAAGCTAGTTTCGCATGTAATTTGGGATTTTCGTTACTAAGAATGTGAAAAACACTCAAAATACACACATTTGGTAAGGTAGTTCTGTTTCTCAATTAAAAGTGTTATTCATGAGTTTTAGCATTTTTGTATATAAGAAACTTCTCTATATACACGAGTTTTTGCGTTTTTTGTCTTGTGGTTCTTGTGAAACTATAAAACAATCATTATACACGTTTCTCTAAATGTCCTTTCTTTTTCCAAATATAGAGTGCTTTTACATCCATTTTCGCGTTTTTTGTAGGTAAAAAGCTCAAAAACACTTTTTGGTAATGTTATTCTATTTCTTTATATTTGTTGTTTTGCATCCGTTTTAGCGTTTTTTTACGTAAAACATTGAAAAGACATGTTTTCAGTAATTATGTTTTGGATTCACATATTGACTGGTGCCTAACATGCTGACTGGTGCCTAACATGCTGAAAAACACTGAAAAGACAGGTTTCTGGTAAAGTCGTTTAATTTCTTCATACAAGTGGCTTTGCATGCACTTTAGGGTTTGGTAAATAACAATCCGAAAAAAAGCTATAATTAACTTTTTTGATAATGTTCTTTTTTCCACATAAATTCCCTGAATTTTGGCAGAATTTTTTAATTTTTTTTTTTCTCTTTAAAGAGTGTTATTTGTGGGTTTTAACGTTTTGGTACTTAAGGAACTTAAAAACAGTCATAATACACGTTTCTCGTAATGTCCTTTCGTTTCCGAAAGATAGGATTCTTTGCATGTATTTAAGCGTTTTTATAGGTAACATGATCAAAAACACTTAATAACACATGTTTTTTGTAATGTTTTTTTGTTTCTCCATAAAGGAGTGTTTTGCATGCGTTTTAGCGTTTTGGTATGTAAGGAGCTCAAAAACACATAATGGCAAGTTTTTGGTCAAAGTTGGTTTTATTCCCATGTAATGTGATTGCCTTGCTTTCTAGTGCTTTATTGCCTAACACGCTCAAAAACACTCAAAAGACACTTCTGGTAATGTAATTTTTTTCCCACATAAAGCTAGTTTCGCATGCTATTTGGGATTTTGCTAACTAAGAATGTGAAAACACTGAAAATACACGCTTTTGGTAAGACTGTTCTGTTTCTCAATTAAGATTGTTATTCATGAGTTTCAGCATTTTGGTATCTAAGAAACTTCTTTATATACACGAGTTTTTGCGCTTTTTGCCTTGTGGTTCTTGTGAAATACAAGTTCATTTGCTCGAAAATGATAAGACACTCATTATACACGTTTCTCGTAATGTCCTTTTGTTTCCCTTTAGAGAGTGCTTTGCATCCAATTTCACCTTTTTTGTAGGTAACAAGCTCAAAAATACTCAAAATATAGCTTTTTTGTAATGTTATTCTATTTTTTTTTTTTTATATTGGTTGGTTTACATCCGTTTTACGTTTTTTTACGTAAAACACCGAAAAGACACGTTTTCAGTAATTTTGTTTTGGATTCCCATATAGAGAGACTTCCATGTTATTTATCGTTTTGGTGCCTAACATGCTGAAAAACACTCATGAGACAGTTTTCTGGCAAAGACGTTTGATTTCCCCATATAGGTGGTTTTGCATGCACTTTAGGGTTTGCTACATAACAGTTGAGAGAAAAAAAAGCTTAAATTAACTTTTTTGATAATGTTCTTATTTCACAAAATTTCATGAATTTTACTGGAATTTTGGCATCTCGGTACCTGTGAAGATGAATAAGAAGGAAAAAAAATATTGTATTTTTTTTATTTATTTATTTATTTTTTCTCAATAGAGAGTTATTTGTGGCTTTTAGCTTTTTGGTACTTAATGAATTTAAAAACACTCATAATACACGTTTCTCGTAATGTACTTTCGTTTCCCACAAATAGGGTTCTAAGTATGTATTTAAGCGTTTTATTGGTAACATGATCAAAAACACTCAAAATACATGTTTTTTTGTAATGTTATTCTGTTTCTCCATAAAGTGTGTTTTCCATGCGTTTTAGCGTTTTGGTATATAAGGAGCTCAAAAACACTTAAAGGCAAGTTTTTGGTAAACATTGATTTTACTCCTATGTAATGTGATTGCCCTTCTTTTTAGTGCTTTACGACCTATCACGCTAAAAAACACTCAATAGACACTTTCCTGAAAATGTCGTTGTTTTTTTTACCACATAAAGCTAGTTTCGCAATCAATTTGGGTTTTGGGTAATTAAGAATGTGAAAGGCACTCAAAATACACACATTTAGCAAGGTTGTTCTGTTTCTCAATTAAGAGTTTTATTCATGAGTTTCAGCATTTTGGTATCTAGTAAACTAGCTAGTTTTGCATGTAATTTGGGATTTTCGTAACTAAAAAGGTGAAAAACACTCAAAATACACACATTTTGTAAGATAATTCTGTTTCTCAATTAAAAGTGTTATTCATGAGTTTCACCATTTTGGTATCTAAGAAACTTCTCTAGGTACACGAGTTTTTGCGGTTTTTGCCTTTTGGTTCTTGTGGAACTATAAAACTATAAAACTTCTCTAGGTACACGAGTTTTTGCGTTTTTTGCCTTTTGGTTCTTGTGGAACTATAAAACACTCATTATACACGTTTCTTAGAATGTCCTTTTGTTTTGCAATACTTTGCATCCATTTTTGCATTTTTTTTAGGTAACAAGCTCAAAAACATTCAAAATATCCATTTTTGGATTTTGGATTTTCTTCATATTGGTTGGTTTGCATCCTTTTTAGCGTTTTTCTACGTAAAACACTGAAAAGACACGTTTTCAGTAATTTTGTTTTGGATTCCCATATTGAGTGACTTCCATGTTATTATCGTTTTGGTACCTAACATACTGAAAAACACTCAAAAGTAAAGTTTCTCGTAAAGTCGTTTAATTTTCTCATGTAGGTGGCTTTGCATTCACTTAAGAGTTTGGTACATAACATTCCGAAAAAAAAAAGCTAAAATTACCTTTTTTGATAATATTTTTTTATCACATAATTGCCCAGAATTTTCCCAGAATTTTGGCATCTCGGTACCTATGAAGATGAATAACAAAAAAAAAATATTGCCGTTTTTTTATATATATATATATTTTTTTTTTCTTTATAAAGAGTGTTATTTTTGGGTTTTAGTGTTTTGGTTCTTAAAGAACTTAAAAACGCTCATAATACACGCTTCTCGTAATGTTCTTTCGTAACCCAAACATAGGGTTTTTTGCAAGTATTTTCGCGTTTTTATAGGTAGCATGATCAAAAACACTCAAAATACATGTTTTTTTGTAATGTTATTCTAATTCTCCATAAAGGGTGTTTTGCATTAGTTTTAGCGTTTTGATATGTAAGGAGCTCAAAAAAACTTAAAGGCAAGTTCTTGGTAAAAGTTGGTTTCATTCAAATGTAATGTTATTGCCCTGCTTTTTAGTGCCTAACACGCTCAAAAACTCCCAGAATCACTTTTCTGGTAATGTCATTTCTTACCAACATAAGGCTAGTTTTGCTTGCAATTTGGGGTTTTGGTAAATAAAAATGTGAAAAACACTCAAAATACATGCATTTCGTAAGGTTGTTATGTTTCTCATTTAAGAGTGTTATTCATGAGTACCAGCGTTTTGGTAACTAAGAAACTTCTCCATATACACGAGTTTTTGCGTTTTTTGCCTTGTGGTTCTTGTGAAACTATAAACCATTCATTATTCACGTTTCTCGTAATGTCCTTTTGTTTCCCAATATAGAGTGCTTTGCATCCTTTTTCATTTTTTGTAGGTAACAAGATTAAAAACACTCAAAATATACCATTTTGGTAACATTCTATTTCTTCATATTTGTTGGTTTGCATCCGTTTTAGCGTTTTTCTACCTAAAACACAGAAAAGACACGTTTTCAGTATTTTGTTTTGGATTCTCATATAGAGTGACTTCCATATTATTTATCGTTTTGATGCCTAACAAGCTGAAAATCACTTAAAAGACAGGTTTCTGGTAAAGTCGTTTAATTTCCTCATATATGTGGCTTTGCATGCACTTTAGAGTTTGGTAAATAACAGTTCGAAAAAAAAGCTAAAAATAACTTTTTTGATAATGATCTTTTATCATATAATTGCCCTGATTTTTGCCAGAATTTTGGCATCTCGGTACCTATGAAGATAAAATAAAAAAAATATAAAAATTCCTGATTTCTATTTATTTATCTTTTTTTTCTAAATAAAGAGTGTTACTTGCGGGTTTTAGCTTTTTGGTTCTTAAGGAACTCATAATACACATTTCTCGTTATATCCTTTCCTTTCCCAAACATAAGGTTCTTTGCATGTATTTAAGCGTTTTTTATAGATAACATGATTAAAAAACACTTAAAATACCTGTTGTTTGTTATGTTATTTTCTTTCTATATAAAGTGTGTTTTGCATTCGTTGTAGTGCATATAAGGAGCTGAAAAACACTTAAAGGCAAGTTCTTGGTAAAAGTTGGTTTTATCCCGTGTAATGTGATTGCCCTGCTTTTTAGTGCTTTATTGCCTAACACTCTCAAAAACACTCAAAAGACACTTTTCTGGTAATGTAATTTTTTTCCCACATAAAGGTGTATTCATATGGAATTTCGTTTTTTTTTTAACTAAGAATGTGAAATAACACTCAAAATACACGCATTTAGTAAGGTTGTTGTGTTTTTCAATTAAGAGTTTTATTCATGAGTTTCACCATTTTGGTACCTAAGAAACTTCTCCATATATACGAGTTTTTGTGTTTTTTGCCTTGTGAATCTTGTGAAACTGTAACACACTCATTATACACGTTTCTCGTAATGTCCTTTTCTTTCCAAATATAGAGTGCTTTGCATGCATTTTGGCGTTTTTTTGTAAGTAACAAGTTCAAAAACACTCAAAATATACGTTTTGGGTGATGTTTTTCTATTTCTTCGTATTGGTTGATTTGTATCCGTTTTAGCGTTTTTCTACGTAAAACACTGAGAAGACATGTTTCCCAGTAATTTTGTTTTGGATTCCCATATTGAGTGACTTTAATAATATTTATCGTTTTGGTGCCTAACATGCTAAAAAACACTCAAAAGACAGGTTTCTTGTAAAGTCGTTTAATTTCCATATGTAGGTGGCTTTGCATACACTTTAGGGTTTGGTACATAACAGTCCGAAAAAATTAAAATTAACTTTTTTGATAATGTTCTTTTTTCCACATAATTTCCCTGAATTTTTCCAGAATTTTGGCATCTTGATACCTAAGAAGATGAATAACAAAAAAAAAAATTGCTATTTTTTTTTCTCTCTATAAAGAGTGTTTTTTGTGGGATTTAGGTTTTTGGTACTTAAGGAACTTAAAAACACTTATAATACACGTTTCTCATAATGTCCTTTCGTTTCCCAAATATAGGGTTCTTTGCATGTATTTAAGCGTTTTTATAGGTAACATGATCAAAAACACTCAAAATACATGTTTTTGGTAATGTTTTTCTGTTTCTCCATAAAGGGTGTTTTGCATGCATTATAGCGTTTCAATATGTAAGGAACTCAAAAACACTTAAAGGGAAGTTCTTGGTAAAATTTGGTTTTATTCCCATGTAATGTGATTGCCCTGCTTTTTAGTGCTTTATTGCCTAACACGCTCAAAAACACTCAAAAGACACTCTTCTGGTAATGTCATTTTTTTTTTTCCACATAAAGCTAGTTTCGCATGCAATTTGGGGTTTTGGTAACTAAGAATGTTTTTCTGTTTCTTCGTATTGGTTGGTTTGCATCCATTTTAGCGTTTTTTTACGTAAAACACTGAGAAGACATGTTTTCAGTAATTTTGTTTTGGATTCCGATATTGAGTTACTTCAATGGTATTTATCGTTTTGGTGCCTAACATGCTAAAAAAACACTCAAAAGACAGGTTTCTTGTAAAGTCGTTTAATTTCCATATATAGGTGGGTTTGCATGCACTTTAGGGTTTGGTACATAACAGTCCGAAAAAAATCTAAAATTAACTTTTTTGATAATGTTCTTTTTTCCACATAATTTCCCTGAATTTTGCTAGAATTTCGGCATCTTGGTACCTATGAAGATGAATAACAAAAAAAAAAATATATGTTTTTTTTATTTATTTTTTTTTTCTCTATAAAGAGTGTTATTTGTGGGTTTTAGGTTTTTGGTACTTAAGGAACTTAAAAACACTCATAATACACGTTTCTCATAATGTCCTTTCGTTTCCCAAATATAGGGTTCTTTGCATGTATTTAAGCGTTTTTATAGGTAACATGATCAAAAACACTCAAAATACATGTTTTTGGTAATGTTTTTCTGTTTCTCCATAAAGGGTGTTTTGCATGCATTATAGCGTTTCAATATGTAAGGAACTCAAAAACACTTAAAGGGAAGTTCTTGGTAAAATTTGGTTTTATTCCCATGTAATGTGATTGCCCTGCTTTTTAGTGCTTTATTGCCTAACACGCTCAAAAACACTCAAAAGACACTCTTCTGGTAATGTCATTTTTTTTTTTTTTCCACATAAAGCTAGTTTCGCATGCAATTTGGGGTTTTGGTAACTAAGAATGTGAAAAACACTCAAAATACACGCATTTGGTAAGGTTGTTCTGCATCTCAATTAAGAGTGTTATTCATGAGTTTCAGCGTTTTTGTACCTAAGAATCTCAAAAACACTCATAATGCACGTTTCTCGTAATATCGTTCTTTTCTTCATTTAGGGTGCTTTGCATGCATTTTGGCATTTTTTTCACGTAATAGCTGAAAAACACTGAAAATACACGCTTTTGGTAATAAGAACATAAGAACATAAGAAATAAGTAAATCTGCAAGAAGGCATCAGGCCTACAAGTGGCAGTACTTGTATGAAATATGCCTACCTATTTCCACCTATCATCCCCATACATAAATTTGTAATTTTCTCTTACTCTTCCCAAATGCCTCAAGGTAATTTTTTTCCCACATAAAGCTAGTTTTGCATGGAATTTGGGGTTTTTGTAACTAAAAATGTAAAAAAAACACTCAAAATACACGCATTTAGTAAGGTTCTTCTCTTTCTTGATTAAGAGTGTTATTCATGAGTTTCAGTATTTTGGTATCTTAGAAACTTCTCCATAGTCGAGTTTTTGCGTTTTTCGCCTTGTGATTCTGGTGAAACTACAAAACACTCATTATACACGTTTCTCGTTATGTCCTTTTTTTTTTTCCTTATATAGAGTGCTTTGCATCCATTTTCGTGTTTTTTTCATGTAACAAGCTCAAAAACACACAAAATGTACTTTTTTGGTAATATTCTATTTCTTCATATTGGTTGCTTTGCATCCGTTTTAGCGTTTTTCTACGTAAATCTTTTAAAAGACACGTTTTCAGTAATTTTGTTTTGGATTTCCATATAGAGTGACTTTCATATTATTTATCGTTTTGGTGCCTAACTTGCAGAAAACACTCAAAAGAGAGGTTTCTTGTAAAGTCGTTAAATTTTATCAGATAGGTGGCTTTTGCATACACTTTATGGTTTGGAACATAACCGAAAAAAAAAGGTAAAATTAACTTTTTTGATAATGTTTTTTCCACATAATTTCCCTGAATTTTGGCAGAATTTTCGCATCTTGGTACCTATAAACATCAATAACAAAAAAAATAAAAATGCTACTTTTTATTTATTTTTTTCTCTATTAAGAGTGTCATTTGTAGGTTTTAACGTTTTGGTATTTAAGGAACTTAAAAACATTCATAATACACATTTCTCGTAATGTCCTTTCGTTTCCCAAATATGGAGATCTATGCATGTATTTAAGTGTTTTTATAGGTAACATGATAAAAAACACTCAAAACACTTGTTTTTGGTAATGTTATTCTGCTTTTCCATAAAGGAGTGTTTTGCATGCCTTTTAGCGATTTGGTATGTAATGAGCTGAAAAACACTTCAAGAAAAGTTCTTGGTGAAAGTTGTTTTTATTCCAATGTAATATGATTGCCCTGCTTTTTAGTGCTTTATTGCCTAACACGCTCAAAAACACTGAAAAGATACTTCTGGTAATGCCATTTTTTCCCACATAAAACTAGTTTCGCATGCTTTTTAGGGTTTTGAGAAGAATGTAAAAAAAAAAAAAACACTCAAAATACACGCTTTTGGTAATGTTGTTCTGTTTCTCAATTAAGATTGTTATTCTTGAGCTTCAGCATATTGGTATCTAAGAAACTTCTTTATATACACGAGTTTTTGCATTTTTTGCCTTGTGGTTCCTGTGAACCACAAGTTCTTTTCCCCGAAAATAATAAGACACTCATTATACATGTTTCTCGTAATGTCCTTTTCTTTCCCAATAGGGAGTGCTTTGCATCCATTTTCGCTTCTTTTGTAGGTAACAAGCTCAAAAACACTCAAAATATAATTCTTTGGTAATGTTATTCTATTTCTTCATATTGGTTGGTTTTCATCTGTTTTAGCGTTTTTCTACGTAAAACACCGAAAAGACACGTTTTCAGTAATTTTGTTTTCGATTGCCAAAGAATATTGCCATAATTTTGGTATCTTAGTACCTATGAATATGAATAATAAAAATAAAATAAAAAATTATGCTCTATTTTCTTTTTTTTTTTCTCTCTGTAAAGAGTGTTATTTATGGGTTTTAGAATTTTTGGTACTTATAATACACGTTTCTCGTAATGTCCTTTCGTTTCCCAATAATAGGGTTCTTTGCATGTATTTAAGCGTTTTTATTGGTAACATGATCAAAAACACTTAAAATACATGTTTTTGGTAATGTTATTATGTTTCACCATAAAGTGTATTTTCCATGCATTTTAGTGTTTTGGTATATAAGGAGCTCAAATACACTTAAAGGCAAGTTCTTGTTAAAAATTGGTTTTATTCCAATGTAATATGATTGCCATGCTTTTTTTTTGCTTTATTGCCTAACACGCTCAAAAACACTCAAAAGATATTTTTCTGGTAATGTCATTTTTTTCCCACATAAAGCTGGTTTCGCATGCAATTTTGGGTTTTGGTAACTAAGGATGTGAAAAGCACTCAAAATACACGCATTTAGTAAGATTGCTCTGTTTCTCAATTAAGAGGTTTGTTCCGGAGTTTTAGCATTTTGGAATCTAAAAAACTTCTCTATATACACGAGTTTTTGCGTTTTTTGCCTTTTAGTCCTAGTGAATAATAACTCATTATACACGTTTCTCGTAATGTCCCTTTGCTTCCCAATATAGAGTGCTTTCCATACATTTTTGCGTTTTTTTGTAGGTAACAATTTCAATAACACTCAAAATATACCTTTTTGGTAATGTTATTTTATTTCTTCATATTGGTTGGTTTGCATCCGTTCTAGTGTTATTCTACGTAAAACACCGAAAAGACACGTTTTTAGCAATTTTGTTTTGGATTCCCATATAGATTGACTTTCATGTTATTTATCGTGTTGGTTCCTAACATGCAGAAAAACACTTATAAGACTGTTTTCTGGCAAAGACGTTTAATTTTCCCATATAGGTCGCTTTGCATGCACTTTAGGGGTTTGGTACATAACAGTCCGAAAAAAAAGCTAAATTTAACTTTTTTTGATAATGTTCTTATTTCACATAATTTTCTGAATTTTTCCCGAATTTTGACATCTCGGTACCTGTGAAGATGAATAAGAAAGAAAAAATAAATATTGTATTTTATTTTTTTTTTATTTATTGTTTCTCAATAAAGAGTGTTATTTCTGGCTTTTAGCTTTTTGGTAATTAATGAACTTAAAAACACTCATAATACACGTTTCTCGTAATCTCCTTTCGTTTTCCAAAAATACTGTTCTTTGCATGTATTTAAGCGCTTTTATTGATAACATGATCAAAAACACTCAAAATACATGTTTTTGGTAATTTTATTCTGTTTCACCATAAAAATTGTTTTCCATGGGTTTTAGTGATCTGGTATATAAGGACCTCAAAAACACTTTTGGTATAAATTGGTGTTATTCCAATGTAATAGGATTGCCCTGCTTTTTAGTGCTTTATTGCCTATCATGCTCAAAAACACTCAAAAGACACTTTTCTGGTAAAGTCATTTGTTTTTCCCACTTGAAATACACGCATTTATTAAGGTTGTTCTGTTTCTCAATTAGGAGTGTTATACATGAGTTTTAGCATTTTTCTATCTAGGAAACCTCTCCATATACACGAGATTTTGCGTTTTTTGCTTTGTGGTTCTTTTGAACTATAAAACACTCATTATACACTTTTCTTGCAAAGTCCTTTTGTTTCTCAATTTTGAGTGCTTTGCATTAATTTCCGCGTTTTTTTGTAGGTAACAAGCTCAAAAACACTCAAAAATATCTCTTTTTAGTAACGTTTTTCTATTTCTTGATATTGGTTGCTTTGCATCCGTTTTACCGTTTTTCTACGTAAAACACTGAGAAGACACGTTTTCAGTAACTTTGTTTTGGATTCCCATAAAGAGTGAGTTCCTTATTATTTATCGTTTTGGTGCCTAACATGCTAAAAAAAAAACACAAAACACAGATTTCTGGTAAGGTCATTTAATTTCCTCATATAGGAGGCTTTGCATGCATTTAGGGTTTGGTACATAACAGTCCGAAAAAAAAAGCTGAAATTAACTTTTTTCATAATATTCTTTTATCATATGATTGCCCTGAATTTTCCCAGAATTTTTGCATCTCGGTACCTATGAAGATGAATAAAAAAAAAAAAAAAAAAATTCCTATTTTTTTATTTTTTTTATTCTTTTATTTCCTAAATAAAAAGTGTTATTTGTGGGTTTTAGCTTTTTAGTACTTAAGGAACTTAAAAAAAACACTCATAATACACGTTTCTCATAATATCTTTTTGTTTGCCAAACATAATGTTTTTTGCATGTATTTAAGCGTTTTTATAGATAACATGATCAAAACACTCAAAATACATGTTTCTGGTAATCATTCTGTTTCTCCATAAAGTTTGTTTTGCATGCGTTTTAGCGGTTTGGTATATAAGGAGCTCAAAAACACTTAAAGGCAAGTTTTTGGAATAAATTGGTGTTATTCCAATGTAATATGATTGCCCTGCTTTTTAGTGCTTTATTGCCTATCACGCTCAAAAACTCTCAAAAGACACTTTTCTGGTAAAGTAATTTTTTTTTTTTCCCACGAATCTATTTTCGCATGAAATTTGGGGTTTTGGTAACTAAGAATGTGAAAAACACTCAAAATACACGCATTTAGGAAGGTTGTTCTGTTTGTCAATTAAGAGTGTTATTCATGAGTTTCAGCATTTTGGTATCTAGGAACCTTTTCCATATACACGAGTTTTTGTGTTTTTTTGCCTTTTGGTTCTTTTGAACTATAAAAAACTCATTATACACTTTTCTTACAAAGTCCTTTTCTTTTCCAATTTAGAGTGCTTTGCATCATTTTTCGCGTTTTTTTTTTTTTTAGGTAACAAGCTCAAAAACACTCAAAATATACCTTTTTGTTAATGTTTTTCTATTTCTTGATATTGGTTGGTTTGCATCCGTTTTAGCGTTTTTCTACATAAAACACAGAAAAAAACACGTTTTCAGCAATTTTGTCTTGGATTCTCATATAGAGTGAGTTCCTTATTATTTATCGTTTTGGTGCCTAACATGCTGAATACACCCAAAAAACAGATTTCTGGTAAGGTCGTTTAATTTCCTCATATAAGAGTCTTTGGATGCACTTTACGGTTTGGTACATCAGAGTCCGAAAAAAAAGCTAAAATTAACTTTTTTGATAATATTCTTTGATCATATAATACCCCTGAATTTTCCCAGAATTTTGGCATCTCGGTACCTATGAAGATGAAAAACAAAATTAAAAAAATCCTATTTTTTTTATTTTTTTACTTTTTTTTCTAAATAAAGAGTGTTATTTGTGGGTTTTAGCTTTTTGGTACTTAAGGAACTTAAAAACACTTATGATAAACATTTCTCGTAATGTCCTTTCGTTTCGCGAACATAAGGTTCTTTTCAAATATTTAAGCGTTTTTATAGATAACATGATCAAAAATACTTAAAATATATGTTTTTGGTAGTTTTATTCGGTTTCTCCATAAAAGGTGTTTTGCATGCGTTTTAGCGTTTTGGTATGTAATGAGCTCAAAAACACTTAAAGGCAAGTTCTTGGTAAAAGTTGTTTTTATTCTCATGTAATGTGATTGCCCTGCTTTTTATTGCTTTATTGGCTAACACGCTCAAAACACTCAAAAGACACTTTTCTGGTAATATCATTTATTTCCCACATAAAGCTAGTTTTGCATGGAATTTGGGAATTTGGTAACTAAGAATGTGAAAAAAAAAATCAAAACACAGGCATTAATAAGGTTTTTCTATTTCTTAAATAAAAGTGTTATTCATGAGTTTCAGCATTTTGGTAGGTAAGAAACTTTTCTAATACACACATTTGGTAAGATATTTCTGTTTCAAAATTAAAAGTGTTATTCATGAGTTTCATCTTTTTTGGTATGTAAGAAACTTCTTTATGTACACGAGTTTTTGAGTTTTTTACCTTGTGGTTCTTGTCAAACTATAAAACACTCATACACGTTTCTCGTAATGTCCTTTTCTTTGCCAATATAAAGTGCTTTCCATCCATTTTTTGCATTTTTTTTGTAGGTAACAAGCTCAAAAACACATTAAAATATATCTTTTTGGTAATGTTATTCTGTTTCTTCTTATTGGTTGGTTTACATCCTTTTTAGCGTTTTTTTAAGTAAATCACTGAAAAGACATGTTTTTAGTAATATTGTTGAAATTGCTGAAAAACACACAAAAGACAGGTTTCTGGTAAGATGGTAAAGATGGTAAAGATGGATTTGCATGCACTACAGGGTTTGTACATAACTCCGAAAAAAGCTAGAATTTTTTTTATAAAGATTTTTTTTACAAAATTTCCATGAATTTTGGCATATCGGTACCTATGAAGATGAATAACAAAAAATAAATGTTTTTTTTTCTCTCTACAAAACAGTGTTATTTGTGCGTTTTAGCTTTTTGGTACATAAGGAACTTAAAAACACTCATAATACACGATTTTCGTAATGTCCTTTTGTTATACAAACATAGGGTCCTTTACATATATTTAAGCGTTTTTATAGGTTACATGATCAAAAAAACTCAAAATACATGTTTTTGGTAATGTTATTCTGTTTCTCCAAAAAGGGTGCTTTGCATGCGTTTTAGCGATTTGGTATATAAAGAGTTAAAAAACACTTAAAGGCAAGTTCTTCGTAAAAGTTGGTTTTATTCCCATGTAATGTGATTGTTCTGCTTTTTAGTGCTTTGTTGCATATCACGCTCAAAAACACTAAAAAGACACTTTTTTTTGGAAATGTGTTTTTTTTTCCCACATGAAGGTAGTTTCGCATGTAATTTGGGATTTTCGTAACTAAGAATGTGAAAAACACTCAAAATACACACATTTGGTAAGGTAGTTATGTTTTTCAATTAAAAGTGTTATTCATGCATTTCAGCATTTTGGTATATAAGAAACTTCTCTATATACACGAATTTTTGCGTTTTTTGGCTTGTGGTTCGTGTGAAACTATAAAACACTCATTATACACGTTTTTCGTAATGTTCTTTTCTTTCCGAATATAGAGTGCTTTCCATCCATTTTCGCATTTTTTGTAGGTAACAAGCTGAAAAGCACTCAAAATATATCTTTTTCGTAATGTTATTCTATTTCTTCATATTGGTTGGCTTGCATCCGTTTTAGCGTTTTTCTTCATAAATCACTGAAAAGACACGTTTTCAGTAATATTGTTGAAATTGCTGAAAAACAGTCAAAAGACAGATTTCTGGTAAAGTCGTGTAATTTCCCCATATAGGTGGCTTTGCATGCACTTCTGGGTTTGGTACATAATTCCGGAAAAAAGCTAAAAAAAAATTTTTTATAATAATATATATAATTTTATATAATTATTATAATAATTTATAATATAATAATAAATGTTATATAATTTCCCTAAATTTTGCCTGAATTTTGGCATCTTCATACCTATGTAGATGAATAACTAAAAAATTTTTTTTATTTTTTTTAGTTAATTATTTTTTCTCTATTTGTGGGTTTTAGTTTTTTGGTACTTAAGGAACTTAAAACCAATCATAATACACGATTTTCGTAATGTCCTTCCGTTTCACAGACATAAGGTTCTTTGCATGTATTTAAGCGTTTTTATAGGTAACATGATCAAAAACGCTCAAAATAATGTAACAAAATAATGTATAAATGTAATTTGGGATTTTCGTAACTAAGAATGTGAAAAACACTCAAAATACACACATTTGGTAAGGTAGTTCTGTTTCTCAATTAAAAGTGTTATTCATGAGTTTTAGCATTTTGGTATGTAAGAAACTTCTCTATATACAGGAGTTTTTGCGTTTTTTGTCTTGTGTTTCTTGTGAAACTATAAAACAATCATTATACACTTTTCTCTAAATGTCCTTTTTTCTTCCCAATATAGAGTGTTTTTACATCCATTTTCGCGTTTTTTTGTAGGTAAAAAGCTCAAAAATATGTTTTGGTAATGTTATTCTATTTCTTCATATTCGTTGCTTTGCATCCGTTTTAGCGTTTTTTTCTACGTAAAACGCTGAAAAGACACGTTTTCAGTAATTTTGTTTTCGATTCACATATTGACTGACTTCCATATTATTTATCGGTTTGGTGCCTAACATGCTGAAAAACACTGAAAAGACAGGTTTCTGGTAAAGTCGTTTAATTTCGTCATATAGGTGGCTTTGCATGCACTTTAGGGTTTGGTAAATAACAATCCGAAAAAAAAGCTATAATTAATTTTTTTGATCATGTTCTTTTTTCCACATAAATTCCCTGAATTTTGGCAGAATTTTTTATTTTTTTTATTTATTTTTTTTTCTCTTTAAAGAGTGTTACTTGTGGTTTTTAACGTTTTGGTACTTAAGGAACTTGAAAACATTCATAATACACGTTTTTCGTAATGTCCTTTCGTTTCCCAAAGATAGGGTTCTTTGCATGTATTTAAGCGTTTTTATAGGTAACATGATCAAAAACACTTAAAACACATGTTTTTTTGTAATATTTTTTCTGCTTCTCCATAAAGGAGTGTTTTGCATGCGTTTTAGAGTTTCGGTATGTAAGGAGCTCAAAAACACATAATGGCAAGTTCTTGGTCAAAGTTGGTTTTATTCCCATGTAATGTGATTGCCCTGCTTTCTAGTGCTTTATTGCCAAACACGCTCAAAAACACTCGAAAGACACTTCTGGTAATGTCATTTTTTTCCCACATAAAGCTAATTTCGCATGCTATTTGGGATTTTGCTAACTAAGAATGTGAAAAACACTGAAAATACACGCTTTTGGTAAGATTGCTCTGTTTCTCAATTAAGATTGTTATTCATGAGTTTCAGCATTTTGGTATCTAAGAAACTTCTTTATATACACGAGTTTTTGCACTTTTTGCCTTGTGGTTCTTGTGAACCACAAGTTCATTTGCTCGAAAATAATAAGACACTCATTATACACGTTTCTCGTAATGTCCTTTTGTTTCCCAACAGGGAATGCTTTGCATCCATTTTCACCATTTTTGTAGGTAACAAGCACAAAAATACTCAAAATATAGTTTTTTTTGTAATGTTATTCTATTTTTTTCATATTGGTTGGTTTGCATCCGTTTTAGCGTTTTTCTACGTAAAACACCGAAAAGACACGTTTTCAGTAATTTTGTTTTGGATTCCCATATAGAGTGACTTCCATGTTATTTATCGTTTTGGTGCCTAACATGCTGAAAAACACTCATAAGACAGTTTTCTGGCAAGGACGTTTGATTTCCCCATATAGGTGGTTTTGCATGCACTTTAGGGTTTACTACATAACAGTCGAGAGAAAAAAAAGCTAAAATTAATTTTTTTGATAATGTTCTTATTTCAGAAAATTTCATGAATTTTGCTTGAATTTTGGCACCTCGATACCTGTGAAGATGAATAAGAAAGAAAAAAAAATATCGTATATATTAATTTTTTTTTTCTCAATAGAGAGTTATTTGTGGCTTTTAGCTTTTTGGTACTTAATGAATTAAAAAATACTCATAATACACGTTTCTCGTAATGTCCTTTCGTTTCCCACAAATAGGGTTCTTAGCATGTACATAAGCGTTTTATTGGTAACATGATCAAAAACACTCAAAATACTTGTTTTTGGTAATGTTATTCTGTTTCTCCATAAAGTGTGTTTTGCATGCGTTTTAGCGTTTTGGTATATAAGGAGCTCAAAAACACTTAAAGGCAAGTTCTTGGTAAACATTGGTTTTATTCCCATGTAATGTGTTTGCCCTTCTTTTTAGTGCTTTACTTCCTATCACGCTGAAAAACACTCAATAGACACTTTTCTGAAAATGTCGTTTTTTTTTTTTTTTTTACCACATAAAGCTGGTTTCGCAATCAATTTAGGTTTTGGGTAACTAAGAATGTGAAAAGCACTCAAAATGCACGCATTTAGTAAGGTTTTTCTGTTTCTCAATTAAGAGTGTTATTCATGAGTTTCGGCATTTTGGTATCTAGGAAACTAGCTAGTTTAGCATGTAATTTGGGATTTTCGTAACTAAGATTGTGAAAAACACTCAAAATACACACATTTTGTAAGGTAATTCTGTTTCTCAATTAAAAGTGTTATTCATGAATTTCATCATTTTTATATCTAAGAAACTTCTCTAGGTACAGGAGTTTTTGCGTTTTTTGCCTTTTGGTTCTTGTGGAACTATAAAACACTCATTATACACGTTTCTCAGAATGTCCTTTTGTTTTGCAATACTTTGCATTCATTTTTGCATTTTTTTTAGGTAACAAGCTCAAAAACATTCAAAATATACATTTTTCGTAATGTTATTCTATTTCTTCATATTGGTTGGTTTGCATCCTTTTTAGCGTTTTTCTACGTAAAACACTGAAAAGACACGTTTTCAGTAATTTTGTTTTGGATTCCCATATTGAGTGACTTCCATGTTATTATCGTTTTGGTGCCTAACATACTGAAAAACACTCAAAAGTAAGGTTTCTCATAAAGTCGTTTAATTTCCTCATGTAGGTGGCTTTGCATTCACTTAAGAGTTTGGTACATAACATTCCGAAAAAAAAGCTAAAATTAACTTTTTTGATAATATTTTTTTTATCACATAATTGCCCAAAATTTTGCCAGAATTTTGGCATCTCGGTACCTATGAAGATGAATAACAAAAAAAAAAGGCCGTTTTTTTATATATTTATTTTTTTTTTCTTTATAAAGAGTGTTATTTGTGGGTTTTAGTTTTTTGGTTCTTAAGGAACTTAAAAACACTCATAATACACGTTTCTCGTAATGTCCTTTCGTTTCCCAAACATAGGGTTCTTTGCATGTATTTTTGCGTTTTTATAGGTAGCATGATCAAAAACACTCAAAATACATGTTTTTGGTAATGTTATTCTAATTCTCCATAAAGGGTGTTTTGCATTCGTTTTAGCGTTTTGGTATGTAAGGAGCTCAAAAAAAACTTAAAGGCAAGTTCTTGGTAAAAGTTGGTTTCATTCAAATGTAATGTTATTGCCCTGCTTTATTGCCTAACACGCTCAAAAACACTCAAAGTCACTTTTCTGGTAATGCCATTTCTTACCAACATAAAGCTAGTTTTACATGCAATTTGGGGTTTTGATAAATAAGAATGTGAAAAACACTCAAAATACACGCATTTCGTAAGGTTGTTATGTTTCTCATTTAAGAGTGTTATTCATGAGTACCAGCATTTTGGTAACTAAGAAACTTCTTCATATACACGAGTTTTTGTGTTTTTTGCCTTGTGGTTCTTGTGAAACTATAAAACACTCATTATTCACATTTCTCGTAATGTCCTTTTGTTTCCCAATATAGAGTGCTTTGCATCCTTTTTTGCGTTTTTTGTAGGTAACAAGATTAAAAACACTCAAAATATACCATTTTGGTAATATTCTATTTCTTCATATTTGTTGGTTTGCATCCGTTTTAGCGTTTTTCTACGTAAAACACAGAAAAGACACGTTTTCAGTATTTTGTTTTGGATTCTCATATAGAGTGACTTCCATATTATTTATCGTTTTGATGCCTAACAAGCTGAAAATCACTCAAAAGACAGGTTTCTGGTAAAGTCGTTTAATTTCCTCTTATAGGTGGATTTGCATGCACTTTAGGGTTTGGTAAATAACAGTCCGTAAAAAAGCTAAAATTAACTTTTTTGATAATGATCTTTTATCACATAATGTTACTTGTGGGTTTTAGCTTTTTGGTTCTTATGGAACTGGAAAACACTCATAATACACATTTCTCGTAATATCCTTTCTTTTCCCAAACATAAGGTTCTTTGCATGTATATAAGCGTTTTTTATAGATAACATGATTAAAAAACACTCAAAATACCTGTTATTGGTTGTGTTATTTTGTTTCTATATAAAGTGTGTTTTCCATTCGTTTTAGCGCATATAAGGAGCTGAAAAACACTTAAAGGCAAGTTCTTGGTAAACGTTGGTTTTATTCCATGTAATGTGATTGCCCTACTTTTTAGTGCTTTATTGCCTAACACTCTCAAAAACACTCAAAAGACACTTTTATGGTAAAGTCATTTTTTTCCCACATAAAGCTATATTCGCATGGAATTTCGTTTTTTTTTAACTAAGAATGTGAAATAACACTCAAAATACACGCATTTAGTAAGGTCGTTCTGTTTTTCAATTAAGAGTTTTATTCATGAGTTTCAGTATTTTGGTATCTAAGAAACTTCTCCATATATACGAGTTTTAGTGTTTTTTGCCTTGTGGATCTTGTAAAACTATAAAACACTCATTATACACGTTTCTCGTAATGTCCTTTTGTTTCCCAATATAGAGTGCTTTGCATGCATTTTCGCGTTTTTTTTTTTTGTAGGTAACAAGTTCAAAAACACTCAAAATATACGTTTTTGGGGATGTTTTTCTATTTCTTCGTATTGGTTGGTTTGCATCCGTTTTAGCGTTTTTTTACGTAAAACACTGAGAAGACATGTTTTCAGTAATTTTGTTTTGGATTCCGATATTGAGTTACTTCAATGGTATTTATCGTTTTGGTGCCTAACATGCTAAAAAAAAACACTCAAAAGACAGGTTTCTTGTAAAGTCGTTTAATTTCCATATATAGGTGGGTTTGCATGCACTTTAGGGTTTGGTACATAACAGTCCGAAAAAAATCTAAAATTAACTTTTTTGATAATGTTCTTTTTTCCACATAATTTCCCTGAATTTTGCTAGAATTTTAGCATCTTGGTACCTATGAAGATGAATAACAAAAAAAAAAAATGTTTTTTTTTATTTATTTATTTTTTTCTCTATAAAGAGTGTTATTTGTGGGTTTTAGGTTTTTGGTACTTAAAGAACTTAAAAACACTCATAATACACGTTTCTCATAATGTCCTTTCGTTTCCCAAATATAGGGTTCTTTGCATGTATTTAAGCGTTTTTATAGGTAACATGATCAAAAACACTCAAAATACATGTTTTTGGTAATGTTTTTCTGTTTCTCCATAAAGGGTGTTTTGCATGCATTATAGCGTTTCAATATGTAAGGAACTCAAAAACACTTAAAGGGAAGTTCTTGGTAAAATTTGGTTTTATTCCCATGTAATGTGATTGCCCTGCTTTTTAGTGCTTTATTGCCTAACACGCTCAAAAACACTCAAAAGACACTCTTCTGGTAATGTCATTTTTTTTTTTTTTCCACATAAAGCTAGTTTCGCATGCAATTTGGGGTTTTGGTAACTAAGAATGTGAAAAACACTCAAAATACACGCATTTGGTAAGGTTGTTCTGCATCTCAATTAAGAGTGTTATTCATGAGTTTCAGCGTTTTGGTACCTAAGAATCTCAAAAACACTCATAATGCACGTTTCTCGTAATATCGCTCTTTTCTTCATTTAGGGTGCTTTGCATGCATTTTGGCATTTTTTTCACGTAATAGCTGAAAAACACTGAAAATACACGCTTTTGGTAATAAGAACATAAGAACATAAGAAATAAGTAAATCTGCAAGAAGGCATCAGGCCTACAAGTGGCAGTACTTGTATGAAATATGCCTACCTATTTCCACCTATCATCCCCATCCATAAATTTGTAATTTTCTCTTACTCTTCCCAAATGCCTCAGGGTAATTTTTTTTCCCACATAAAGCTAGTTTTGCATGGAATTTGGGGTTTTGGTAACTAAAAATGTAAAAAAAAACACTCAAAATACACGCATTTAGTAAGGTTCTTCTCTTTCTTGATTAAGAGTGTTATTCATGAGTTTCAGTATTTTGGTATCTTAGAAACTTCTCCATAGTCGAGTTTTTGCGTTTTTCGCCTTGTGATTCTGGTGAAACTACAAAACACTCATTATACACGTTTCTCGTTATGTCCTTTTTTTTTTTCCTTATATAGAGTGCTTTGCATCCATTTTCGTGTTTTTTTCATGTAATAAGCTCAAAAACACACAAAGTATACTTTTTTGGTAATATTCTATTTCTTCATATTGGTTGCTTTGCATCCGTTTTAGCGTTTTTCTACGTAAATCTTTTAAAAGACACGTTTTCAGTAATTTTGTTTTGGATTTCCATATAGAGTGACTTTCATATTATTTATCGTTTTGGTGCCTAACATGCAGAAAAACACTCAAAAGACATGTTTCTTGTAAAGTCGTTAAATTTTATCAGATAGGTGGCTTTTGCATACACTTTATGGTTTGGAACATAACTCCGAAAAAAAGGAAAAATTAACTTTTTTGATAATATTTTTTCCACATAATTTCCCTGAATTTTGCCAGAATTTTGGCATCTTGGTACCTATGAACATCAATAACAAAAAAAATTAAAATGCTATTTTTTTTTATTTTTTTTCTTCTCTATTAAGAGTGTTATTTGTAGGTTTTAACATTTTGATATTTAAGGAACTTAAAAACATTCATAATACACATTTCTCGTAATGTCCTTTCGTTTCCCAAATATGGGGATATTTGCATGTATTTAAGCGTTTTTATAGGTAACATGATAAAAAAAACACTCAAAACACTTGTTTTTTGGTAATGTTATTCTGCTTCTCCATAGAGGAGTGTTTTGCATGCGTTCTAGCGATTTGGTATGTAAGGAGCTGAAAAACACTTCAAGGCAAGTTCTTGGTGAAAGTTGGTTTTATTCCAATGTAATATGATTGCCCTGCTTTTAGTGCTTTATTGCCTAACACGCTCAAAAACACTGAAAAGATACTTCTGGTAATGCCATTTTTTTCCCACATAAAACTAGTTTTGCATGCTTTTTAGGGTTTTGCGAAGAATGTGAAAAAAAAAACACTCAAAATACACGCATTTGGTAATGTTGTTCTGTTTCTCAATTAAGATTGTTATTCATGAGTTTCAGCATATTGGTATCTAAGAAACTTCTTTATATACACGAGTTTTTGCGTTTTTTGCCTTGTGGTTCCTGTGAACCACAAGTTCTTTTGCCCGAAAATAATAAGACACTCATTATACATGTTTCTCGTAATGTCCTTATCTTTCCCAAAAGGGAGTGCTTTGCATCCATTTTCGCGTTTTTTGTAGGTAACAATCTCAAAAACACTCAAAATATACCTTTTTGGTAATGCTATTCTATTTCTTCATATTGGTTGGTTTTCATTTGTTTTAGCGTTTTTCTACGTAAAACACCGAAAAGACACGTTTTCAGTAATTTATTTTTCGATTCCCAAAGAATATTCCCAGAATTTTGGCATCTTAGTACCTATGAAGATGAATAACAAAACAAAAAAAGAAATTTTTTTTTTTTCTCTATAAAGTGATATTTGTGGGTTTTAGCTTTTTTGGTACTTAAGGAACTTAAAAACACTCATAATACACGTTTTTCGTAATGTCCTTTCTTTTCCCAAAAATAGGGTTCTTTGCATGTATTTAAGCGATTTTATTGGTAACATGATCAAAAACACTCAAAATACATGTTTTTGGTAATGTTCTTCTGTTTCACCATTAAGTGTATTTTGCATGCGTGTTAGTGTTTTGGTATATAAGGAGCTCAAAAACACTTAAAGGCAAGTTCTTGGTAAAAATTCGTTTTACTCCGATATAATGTGATTGCCCTCCTTTTTAGTGTTTTATTGCCTATCACGCTCAAAAACACTCAAAAGACACTTTTCTTGTAAAGTAATTTTTTTTCCCAACAAATCTATATTTGCATGCAATTTGGGGTTTTGGTAACTAAGAATGTTAAAAGCACTCAAAATACACGCATTTAGTAAGGTTGTTCTGTTTCTCAATTAATAGTGTTATACATGAGTTTTAGCATTTTGGTATCTAGGAAACCTCTCCATATACACAACATTTTGCGTTTTTTGCCTTGTGGTTCTTTTGAACTACAAAACACTCATTATACACTTTTTCTTGCAATGTTCTTTTGTTTCCCAATATAGAGTGCTTTGCATCAATTTTCGCGTTTTTTATAGGTACCAAGCTCAAAAACATTTAAAATATGCGTTTTTAGTAACGTCTTTCTATTTCTTGATATTCGTTGCTTTGCATCCGTTTTAGCGTTTTTCTACGTAAAACACTGAGAAGACACGTTTTCAGTAACTTTGTTTTGGATTCCCATATAGAGTGATTTCCTTATTATTTATCGTTTTGGTGACTAACATGCTAAAAAAAACACTCAAAACACAGATTTCTGGTAAGGTCGTTTAATTTCCTCATATAGGAGGCTGTGCATGCACTTTAGGGTTGGGTCCGAAAAAAAAAGCTGAAATTAACTTTTTTGATAATATTATTTTATCATATGATTGCCCTGAATTTTCCCAGAATTTTGGTATCTCCGTACCTATGAAGATGAATAAAAAAAAAAAATTCCTATTCCGAAAAAAAAGCTGAAATGAACTTTTTTTATAATATTGTTTTATCATATGATTGCCCTGAATTTTCCCAGAATTTTGGTATCTCGGTACCTATGAAGATGAATAACAAAAAAAAAAAAAGAAAAAAAATTCCTATTTTTTTTTTTTTTTTTCTAAATAAAGAGTGTTATTTGTGGGTTTTAGCTTTTTGGTACTTAAGGAACTTAAAAAAAACACTCATAATACACGTTTCTCGTAATGTACTTTTGTTTCCCAAACATAATGTTGTTTGCATGTATTTAAGCGTTTTTATAGACAACATGTTTTTGGTAATGTTATTCTGTTTTTCCATAAAGTGTGTTTTCCATGCGTTTTAGCAGTTTTGTATATAAGGAGCTCAAAAACACTTAAAGGCAAGTTTTTGGTATAAATTGGTGTTATTCCAATGTAATATGATTGCCCTGCTTTTTAGTGCTTTATTGCCTATCACGTTCAAAAACACTTAAAAGACACTTTTCTGGTAATGTCATTTTTTCTCTCAGATAAAGGTGGTTTCACATGGAATTTGGGGTTTTGGTAACTAAGAATGTGAAAAGCACTCAAAATACATGCATTTAGTAAGGTTGTTCTGTTTCTCAATTAAGAGTGTTATTCATGATTTTCAGCATTTTGGTATCTAGGACATCTCTCCATATACACAAGATTTTGCGTTTTTTGCCTTGTGGTTCTTTTGAACTATAAAACAATCATTACACACTTTTCTTGCAATGTCCTTTTGTTTCCCAATATAGAGTGCTTTGCATCTATTTTCGCGTTTTTTATAGGTAAAAAGTTCAAAAACACTCAAAATATACCTTTTTGGTAACGTTTTTCTATTTCTTGATATTGGTTGGTTTCCATCCGTTTTAACGTTTTTCTACGTAAAACACTGAGAAGACACGTTTTCAGTAACTTTGTTTTGGATTCCCATATAGAGTGAGTTGCTTATTATTTATCGTTTTGGTGACTAACATGCTAAAAAACACTCAAAACACAGATTTCTGGTAAGGTCGTTTCATTTCCTCATATTGGAGGCTTTGCATGCACTTTAGGGTTTGGTACATAACAGTCCGAAAAAAGGGCTGAAACTAACTTTTTTGATAATATTCTTTTATCACATAATTGCCCTGAATTTTCCCAGAATTTTGCCATCTTGGTACCTATGAAGATGAATAAGAAAAAAAAATCATATTTATTTTATTTTTTATTTATTTTTTTTTTTATTTTCTACATGAAGAGTGTTATTTGTTGGTTTTAGCTTTTTGGTACTTAAGGAACTTAAAAAAAAAACACTCATAATACAAGTTTCTCGTAATGTCCTTTTGTTTCCCAAACATAATGTTCTTTGCATATACTTAAGCGTTTTTATATATAACATGATCAAAAACACTCAAAATACATGTTTTTGGCAATGTTATTAAGTTTCTCCATAAAGTTTGTTTTCCATGCGTTTTAAAGGTTTGGTATATAAGGGGTTAAAAAACACTTAAAGGCAAATTCTTCGTAAAAGTTGGTTTTATTCCCATGTAATATGATAGTTCTGCTTTTTAGTGCTTTGTTGGATATCACGCTGAAAAACACTCAAAAGACACTTTTCTGGTAATGTCATTTTTTTTTCCCAAATGATGCTAGTTTCTCATGTAATTTGGCATTTTCGTAACTAAGAATGTGAAAAACACTCAAAATACATAATTTAGTAAGGTAGTTCTGTTTATCGATTAAAAGTGTTATTCATGCAATTTATTCATTTTGGTATGTAAGAAATTTCTCTATATACACGAGTTTTTGCGTTTATTGCCTCGTGGTTCTTTTAAAACTATAAAACACTCATTATACACGTTTCTTGTAATGTTCTTTTGTTTCCCAATATAGAGTGCTTTCCATCCATTTTCGCATTTTTTGTAGGTAACAAGCTGAAAAATACTCAAAATATATCTTTTTCGTAATGTTATTCTATTTCTTCATATTGGTTGGCTTGCATCCGTTTTAGCGTTTTTCTTCGTAAATCACTGAAAAGACACGTTTTCAGTAATATTGTTGAAATTGCTGAAAAAACACTCAAAAGACAGATTTCTGGTAAAGTCGTGTAATTTCCCCATATAGGTGGCTTTCCATGCACTTCTGGGTTTCGTACATAATTCCGGAAAAAAGCTATAAATTTTTTTTTTATAATGTGTTTTTTACATAATTTCCCTGAATTTTGCCTGAATTTTGGCATCTTCATACCTATGTAGATGAATAACAAAAAAAAAATTCTATTTTTTTAGTTATTTATTTTTTTCTCTATTTGTGGGTTTTAGTTTTTTGGTACTTAAGGAACTTAAAAACAATCATAATACACGATTTTCGTAATGTCCTTTCGTTTCACAGACACAGGGTTCTTTGCTTGTATTTAAGCGTTTTTATAGGTAACATGATCAAAAACACTCAAAATATTGTAACAAAATAATGTATAAATGTAATTTGGGATTTTCGTAGCTAAGAATGTGAAAAACACTCAAAATACACACATATGGTAAGGTAGTTCTGTTTCTCAATTAAAAGTGTTATTCATGAGTTTTAGCATTTTGGTATGTAAGAAACTTTTTGCGTTTTTTGTCTTGTGGTTCTTGTGAAACTATAAAACAATCATTATACACTTTTCTCTAAATGTCCTTTTTTCTTCCCAATATAGAGTGCTTTTACATGCATTTTCGCGTTTTTTTGTAGGTAAAAAGCTCAAAAACACGTTTTGGTAATGTTATTCTATTTCTTCATATTCGTTGCTTTGCATCCGTTTTAGCGTTTTTTCTACGTAAAACGCTGAAAAGACACGTTTTCAGTAATTTTGTTTTGGATTCACATATTGACTGACTTCCATATTATTTATCAGTTTGGTTCCTAACATGCTGAAAAACACTGAAAAGACAGGTTTCTGGTAAAGTCGTTTAATTTCCTCATATAGGTGGCTTTGGATGCACTTTAGGGTTTGGTAAATAACAATCCGAAAAAAAAAGCTA
>NW_026973789.1:0-37500 GCF_035594125.1 Scylla paramamosain | reverse complement strand
TGGAGGGCAACGAGGCAGACATGGCCAACATCCCCGAGGTTTGTGATGGTCACACGCTGAGCCAGGATGGCCTGACGCCTCTCCACGCCGCGGCGCTGTGCGGGGCTCCCAGTGCTGCTGTGGAGGCTTTGCTGCGACGCGACGTGAGCCCTCATGTGACCACCCCTGACAACATGACCCCCGCTGACCTGGCACGGCAGCAAGGCCAAGACTCAGTGATTAAGGGACTACAGCGCCACCACTGTGTACAGGTGTGTGTGTGTGTGTGTGTGTGTGAATTGAATTTATAACTGAATTGAATTGAATTTATTGAGTAAGGTCAGACTTTCTATAAAGTATGGAGCACAGCTCTCCAGCAAAAGAATACAGACACTATAGATTATATACAGAATGTGCATAATATTACATAAGAAAAGACAAATACATACAAATGAAATACGCTGTAAGCAATGGCAAAAAATTAATATAAAAAAATGTGTATGCATATATAATGATACATACTGTCACTAATTAAGAAATAAAAAAAAAACTATTGAGGTGTTTTGCACACTGTTTATCTAAACATGCGTAGCATCATCCTCAAAAACAAAGATAATTTCTTTATCACATTTGAACTTATACTTTGCATGAACAAAACATATTTGAATTGTGTTGGCCTATTTATGTAATTTGCTATATACATATTACCTAACCTAACAATTTCCATATCAGTACATTCAAAAAGAACATGAAATTCTTCTCCTTCTACCTCAGCATTACACATGTTACATACCCTATCTTCTCTACTGACACCTTGATACCTACCAACATTTACAGGAAGTCTATTATTACAACTTCTAAATTTAGTCACTAATAATCTGTCACCCTTTATTAACTGTTCTAAATACTGTTCTCTGCCAAAATCTGTCTTAAACACCCTATAACTGCTGCTAAATGATTTTGTTTCTAAATTATGATGCCAAGTTACAAGCCACTGATCTTTCAATCTCTGTTCCATAGCTTTCTTCACCCATCTTGAATTAGAAACATCTTGCAACACCACATACCAGACATTCCACAGTCATTACAAATATTCTTTATATAAGTTTACCATGGAGAAGTATGAAGCCCTAACCTATCCAGCTGCAATAGACATTGGTACATTAAATAACACAGTTTAGTATTTTTACCTGAAATTAGCCTAGACCAATAACCTATCATTTTTTTTTTCTTTATATAAATATCAAGTGGAAATACACCCGGTTCACCATACACCATGTCATTACAAGTATTCTCATGAACACCCAAAACCTGCTTTAAAAAATTCATGTACATATACTCTTAACTCCCTAGCAATATGGTAACCCAAAATTTCAGCTGCACAAGTCAATATAGGTAACACCATGGTGGTAAATAATTTGAGTTGTATATCCACTGGCAAGTCAAACTTCCTACACTTACTTATTAATGAGTACATTGCTCTTGTAGGTGTCTCTTTTAGCTCCAGCTCACCTTTGCAAAACCTCCCATTATAATTTAATAATACTCCAAGATACTTATACTCTGTCACTACTTCAATGTTTTCACCACCAAATTCAAGTTCATAGTTAAATTTTGTCTTCCCCTGCTAAACACTACTATTTTTGTTTTGTTACAATTTAGCTTCAATTTCCATTCATTACAATATAAATTCACAGCAGCCAATGCCTGCATCATTCCATCCTCACTGTCACACAAAATAATTGTATCATCTGCATACATAATAACAAATAGTTTAAGATACATGTTTAAGAAATCGTCACCAAAATTTACATAACTGCAATTATATTCAATTAATTTACTTTCAATATCATTCACATAAAAAGCAAAAAGCACCGATGATAAATTTTCCCCCTGTTTTACCCCTACATTGCAAACAAAGGTGTCTGAAATCTGGTTAAGCATGACACATGATCTGATATTATTGTACATATTTCTGATTACATTTAGAATTTTCCCTTGCATCTCTTCCTTCACAAGTTTACACCATAAACCTTCACGCTGTACCATATCAAAGGCTTTCTTATAATCAACAAATAAACAAAATAGCTTTCTCTTCTTCCACTTAAATAAATCAATGACACATTTGAAGAAAAAATATATGATCCAGAGTGGAATATCTGTGTCTGAAGCCCGTTTGTGTTTCATTAATGGTAGATAAGGTGTTTGAATAATCATTAAGTCTTTCATTAAGTATGGAGGTGAACAGCTTCCCCATGCAGCTAAGTAAGGTGATGCTCCTGTAATTACTAACATCCTGGATGTCTCCCTTGTTTTTATAGAGTGGCACTATTGTACCCACCATCCATTCAGCTGGCATGACACCAGTATCAAGTACTTTTAATATATTCATTTAATATCATAATTATTATCAGATGCTGGGGATTTGTTGTTTTTTAACTTCTTAATATTTCTAACTACCTCTCCTTCACTTATAGGATCATTAAGTACTGATAAAATTTCAGCATCCGCACGGTCTTCATCATTTGTAATATTCACATCACTATTGTCAGAATTTTCATCACCTGCTAGCTGCTTAAAATGCTCATAGAATTCATTTAGTGTTCTTGGGATCTGATAAGTTCTTTTCTGACTAATTAAAATTTTCCAATATGCTTTAGGGTCATCACTCTTATATTTTCTAAGTTCCTTTATTAAGTTATCCCTCTCCTTATTCTTCACTCTTTTTAGATTTGCTTTATTTTTCCTGCTTTTCTCGACCATGTTGTTAAAATTTACACTACTTCTATGCAAATGATACCTCTGTCTAGCTTTGTGGTATTCCTTTCTAGATGGCCAGCACTCTTTATCATATCCCACTGAGGTGGCATTATTGGACTTTTTCATGAATGATCTTTTCTTATATGGTGGGAAAGTTGCAAGTGCTGCCTCAATCAGTATTTGTTTTAAATCTAGATTAATAGCATCCATGGGTAATTCATCCACTTTTGCAATCAGTTCATTTATCTTAGTTTCATCAATATTACTCACACATAAAAATTGTTTTTCAACATTCCATTTACTTGGCCTTACACCTGATTGTCTTGATTCCTTTGCCTCTCGGTTTACAACAGGCACCGTACTTTGTATCTCACATTTGATCCTTGCATGTAGTCCACAGTGTACATCAGACCACAAAGGTTCATAATCTAATACTTTAAGAACTACAACATATTTCATAATCACTGGTGATCCTAAAAAGTAGTCAATAGTTGTATTGTTTGCCAATGCTGCAGTCCTTCCCTAACCTTCCATTCAATATATAAACTTGATCATTCTTACAAACATCCAACAACTTTTTCCCATATGAATTCCCATCTGGGGTTAAGTCCTGGTTTGCTCTAGTCTCAGTTATTCCAAAATTAGTTAAACTTACAGACACAGGGTCCTCGGCAGCCTCAGAAGGAACATCACACATAGTGAGAGTGTGAGCATTAAAATCACCACAAAGCACATGCAATGCACATAATCATCACATGAGTAAGTAAGCAAAAAATCATCCAGCTCGTCATAGTGCTCTTCATTACCACATCTAGAGTGTGAGGGGGGAATGTAAACACAGCTTATTACCAGTTCTCTACCAAAATTTACACTACTTCTATCAACTTTAACTGAAAGTAAAGAATCATAAGTGTTACTAATATGCCTCCACTTAAAACTAGCATTTTTCTTGATGGCCATGAGTAAACCTCCAGATTTAAACCTGCTTAATTTGCTTCTGTCCTTAAAGACAATGTCAAAGCCAATATTTTCCTTATTGTTTTTTTACATTAATTACATCAGTATCATCACACTTAGTTTCACATCAACAAATCACACCATAATCTTTAATAAAGTTAACAAAATTCATAGATAAAAACTTGACTTGATACCACAGACATTAAGAGACGACACATTAATATAATCCAGGGGAGGAACAAACTTAACAGAGTTAATATTACTTACACTAACACTATTATCATGCCCAAGTATGTGCTGTGCCCCAGCAGGGCCATCCTAGGCCCTTGTTAAGTGATCTAGATTTAACCTTTTCCAATCAGGAGCAGATATAACAACCTTTTCTAAGTCATCAGGACAGTTTATAACTACAGGTCTACCCCCACTGTGCAACTATACAAGAATGCTCCCCTCCCTTGTGGACACATTTTTCACTGTTTCTTGCCCTTTAACCATATTCAACATTTTAACCCTTAAGGAGGTCATGTCATCATTTATATACACTTTTCTTTGCAACCTTTCAGTTTTTTTTGTTTTTTTTTCTTATTTTGCATAATTTCATTTTTTTCTTTTGGTGGCAAAACCTCACAATCACTGGCCTACCTCCTTCCCTGGGCCTCCGCAAATGGTGAACAACAGAAATGTCATCCTGCTCAATTTTCACTCCAATAGTATCAGCAAGTTCTATAACTTTAGCTTCCAGCACCTCCTCACTTTCGTCCTCTTCTTCCTCTCATCCAGAAATACGTAAGTTCTCCCTTCGGGAGTACTGCTCCATCTTGTCGTGTCCATACTTGAGCAGGAGGCAATTCCTCAGCATTACTGCGATCTTGTTTTCTAATTTATCCCTGAATTCCTTGAAAGCAGTAGATACAGCTGTAGACACAGCGACCGAAATTATGCTGCCAGGCTGGACAGCATAACAACTGCATCCTTAATCGTCTTACTTACACTTCTGCTTTCCCTTCCATCATTGCTGCTGGTTATATTAGCAAGCTCGTTTTCTACCTTTGTCTTCACTAATTCTTCAGGTTCAGACCCAATGAAGTGTGCCATTCTTGTGTGGAGTTCAACAATAGAATTTCTTTACATGCATAAGTCGGTGAGGTGGTACAATATATACATGGCAAAACACACCACCTTGTTTACCTTCTGTGGCTCACACAACAGTACAGGGAAGACTTGATAGTACCTTCAGTACTGGCAGTAGAAATGTTACTCAGGCCCTGTGGCACGTCACATCAGTAGTCAGGTACTCAGAAGTTCATTTGAAATCAGTAGTAGCTCCCAGGTTAGGGTCGTATCGGAGAAACTCCCTCAAAATATAGAGCTGTGTGAATGTGTGTGTGTGTGTGTGTGTGTGTGTGTGTGTGTGTGTGTGTGTGTGTGTGTGTGTGTGTGTGTGTGTGTGTGTGTGTTTGAGCTTATTACATTTATCATTTTTCTAACATTAACCAATATGAATGTGATGCAAAATGTTTTTGTTTACAACATTTTGCATCCTTTACCAAGATGTATTTCTTTCTTCACATTTGTGTTTGTAAATTCATGTTAAACAAATGAAGTATTGCTTAATTTCAAGAGGTGCTTATAGATATTAATGAGGTGGTAAGCCTGCAGGTAATGGTTATGCTATAAGCTTGGTAACCCGTTTTGTTGAGCGAGCTGTGATGCAGTGCAAATATTTCAGCAGTTGGTGTGCACACTTCTCAAAGAGAGGGCAAAAACATTGAACGTGGCGGACACGTGACCGTCACCAAGGAAACAACACAGTGGCTAGCTCAACACTAACTCACTAATTCAGAACACAAACTGTATTTCATCCTGTACTAGCTGCAAGCCAACAGGAAAGCATCAGACAGCATCTCTAGGCTGCACGAGTGCACGGGGACCGTGCTGGTTGCAAGGAAGCAGGATGAAGCACCAGACCTTTCATTTCTCGGTATTTTTTCAAGCTGTCTCCTTCGGCGACAATTCGTTCCCCGTGAAGGCAGCTTGTTGAAGCATTCGGGGAATGAAACACCTCTATCTTCACCCTGCTCTTTCTCTCCCCCACAATCCCTATCTAGTGCTGCTTTTCACAGGAAAATAACAAACAGATAAATAAAAAGAATTAATAATAATAATAATAATAATAATAATAATAATAATAATAATAATAATAATAATAATAATGATAATAATAATAATGATAACTTAAGGGTTTTGGTTCAAATGGCTCTCAAATAGCTCTCGTGTAGCTGAGGGCACCCTTGGTTCACCGAGGGCATCAGCAGGGCCAAGGGGACGATTGTGGTTCCCCTGAATCTCCACAGAGCAAGCAAATTCACTCCTCAGCTTGTCATTGGGCCTACTGTGGACAGTCCTCATGGTCACGTCCGTGGACACCCTGCGGCTGTCAGGTGAACACCGGTAATGCTTTGCGTCGGTGTGGCCAGTGCAAAATGCATGCCTGACTGCCCAGCCGCTCAGTTTAAGTAGCACCTCGCCAGCACGGGCAGTGTTGCAGTCTGGTGGTAGACTGATAAGTGTTCTTGAAAGCAATCACAGGTGTCACAAAATCAGTCTTGTATTTACACTGAGTGCATCAGATCCTACTTGAAGGCAAGCACTCATCAAAAATGTAAACATGCAATTCACAGGGAGACCAGCAAACAAAAGTGCACAACTCACATCATCCCAACACTTGAAAAAATGAGCACGATGTGATTCTTTAAATGATCGGCTGTTTAGTCCTGCTCCTGACGACGAGTCTTGAGCCACGTGCTGACTGGCGGCAGCGTGGAGGGGCTGGGAGGTGAACGCGACGTGTTCCCCGAGCCGAGCTCTGCTAAAGGCCCCAAGAGACTCTCTGAAGGGTTTTAACCTAAGCTAACCTAGCCTACCCTAAGCCACCTATCCTAAGCAGCCATAACCTAACCTAACCAACCCGTGCCTGAGGAGGATAAATTGCTACAGTACGACCAAACCGCAAACTACAAAACTGTAATGTCCGTTATTGATTGTTTATGTTATGGACGATTTTGAGCACAAAACACAGTGGAATCACTTCACTCTGCAGCCTCTTCTCTCGTTCCCCGGCGACCTTGGGGACTCGTTGGGAAGAGGGGTTTGTGGGCGGGGAACGCGGAAGTGCTCGTTGTTTGTACTTGAATGGAGATGAGAGCTTAAAATAAGGCAATCCTAACCTGACCTGATCTGACCTGACCTATCCTATCCTAACATAACCTGATCTAACCTAACCTAACCACTTTCCACTTCCTGGCCAACCCTTTAGCCATGAACACAAGTGCATGGTTTGCCTGCTTCAGACTCTTGCCACGGTCTCCAAAATCCTTCGTACCAATGATGGAATCGGAGGCCGGGTCAAAATGGAGAGATTCTCTGATGGTCACTGCATCAAATGCATGCCACAGAGTCTCTCCCTTCGACGTGGTGTCTGCTCTTCCTCAGGACTGTGAGTTTGTTTGCTCCAGCCTGCTTGGATGGAAGTTTGCCTTAGCCAAAGGTGAAGATTGGAACTGCTGGGGAGTGAAAAAGTAGAGCTTTAAAACCTACACGCCTTAGGACTATGGTAACGCAAGGCCAGAGCAAACCTTCTCCCTTGTCCCCCATATCTTCTGCCCTTCTTATTTCCTAAGCCATTAATTACCTGTCCTCTGATAAACTCCTGCACTTCAGGGCTTGCATATGGAGAAATGGAGTTTTCAGCTGCTGTGGACTCTTCAGGGTCTGCTACCCCAATCCCTTCGCTTGTTTTCTGAGCTCGCTGATGATGTTCTGCGGCAGCCTGATTTTTCTACACCCTGAAAACATTTCATAAGTATTTCAGCTGTTTTGTTAATAATTATCATAACTTCAAAAACTCCAATTTGTCTTTCATATACCAAATTCACATTTGTAGCTGCCTCTGCAAAGTGGTGTTTTCACACAAAACAAAACAAAAAGTTATAACAACGGTTCAAAGACAAACGCGAACTGACGCGGAAAACTCGATAAAGTATACAATTATAGCACTCACAACATTGTGAAGCAAATAACAGCAGTCACCAGGCTTGGGGCGAGGCTGTGGTGGTGTCTGGACTGCTCCCCCAAGCTGCTGCTCAGTGATGGGGCACAGTGCGGGCACCTGACGAGGGACGCCACCTGCCGGACAGGCAATGCGTCAGTCACAGTGGCTTTCAAGTGTGTACATTCACACGGTGTACACTTGCCTTGGGAGAGCCCACACTGTCACCTGACTGTTGAGGGCTTTATGAGAGACCACAGTTTTCATCTAGCCTGGCTAGTTGCAGCTGCAAGTAATGGCTCAACACTGCCTCAAACTACCAGGTCTTTTGTCTCTGGCGACAGAAGCCTGCATTCCAACCACTAGCACATGTACATGGGTGTGGCAGACACATAAATTGGTGGTGTGTGCACCATCTGCAGGCAAAGTGTCTCATGGAGGTGACACCAGTATCACCATTTGTAGGAGCAGGACAAACCATGATTTACTTCATGAAAATAAAACATTGAAATGTAATGACAACACAAATTCAAAAGAAACTCTACTGTTATCAATATAGTAATAAGCAAAAGTTACTCAAACAGACATACTGCATTAAACAATAAATGAAAATATATATCAAGGTATTCAGCATGAATGAGCCTTTGTCACACAAACAGCTATACACACACACACACACACACACACACACACACCGTGTGGCGCATGCCTTGAGCAGACATGTTGTGAGAGGGCTCCAGAAGAAATACAGATTTGACAGATAGAAGTTGCAATAAACACAAACTCTAGGGCCTAAGGCATGGAGCTATGCTACATGTACTGTACCGCCCTGTATTCGGAAAAAAAAAATAAAATAAAATAAAAAATAAACAAGAGAAATGACAGAGGGTGGTGGTGCCAGAGTGACAGGTGGAACAGCTGATGAGCGTAAACAAATGGCCGGAGACGAAGACAAAGACGGAATGGAGAGTTGGTCAGAAGAAGTATGTAATAGTCCACGTATGAAGGACTTCCAAGGCTTTAGACCAGAAGAAACAGAAATGCCAAGAACGACCGTGTTTAGAAAGTGTCTGATGCTCGAGAACACTGTGCATGAATTGATGGTTAGGGTAGCTTCTCTAGAAAGAGAACATTGCGATTTAAGGAAATGCTGTGGCAGTTATGCGGAGAAAGTTAAGGACGGTGTTAGGACAGTAAGTGTAAATACACAAAACATCAATGAAATTAATAAAAGGCAACAGGATTGGACAAAAAAAAAAAAACAGGAAGAGGAGGTGAATATCAAAGACATTATGGAGATGCAGTTAAAGAAAGAGATGGAAAATTCTGTGGTGAAATTAATCAAGCAAAAGGAGAAGTTAGTTAGAGACACAGTAGTAAAAAAAAAAAAAAAAAAGTGTGGGGTAGTGTTTGATGTCAAGGATGAAGTGAAACCTATCAAATATGAAAGAGAGAAATTTGATAGAGTCAGTCAAGAAAGTGATTAGTCAAGCTGTTGAGGAAAGTGACAGCACAGTGGAGAGACTGAAGAAGTGTCAAGGATTAGCAAATATGTGCAAGGAGGTAACAGGCCAATCAAAGTTAGGTTTGGGTCCCAAACTGCAGCCAAAACAGTTATGTCTAGTGCCTGGAAGCTGTCAAAAAAAAAGACGACTTTAAACAAATATGGATAAGAAGAGACTTAAGTGAAGAAGAAAAAAAGAAAATGAACGATATGTTGAATCAGGCAAATGCAAAAAATGGGGAAGGAACCGAAGAAGAGAAAAAGAAATTCTACTGGAAAGCAGTAGACATGAAACTAAAGAAGTGGTTTGCAGGAAACAGGGAGAGGCATTGAAAGAGCTAAAGGTGGCAAACACCAATGTCAATGGCATATTATCAACACGAAAAGAGTTAAATGGTTTCCTAAGAGAAAATAAGCCTGATACTAAGGGAGTTACTAAATATAAATTAAGTGATGAAGTTACTGCAGTTAATATTGATGAAGTACAACATGTGGATGAAGAATAGAAAAAATAAACAGGGTGGTGGAGTAAGGATGCTGACAAGGAAAGAGCTACAAGTGAAAGAAGTGTTCCTTGGAGAAAGACACGAGGAAATGATGGAAGTGAAGGTGAAACGGGCAGTAAATGGTCTAAGGACTTTAGTTGTGGTATATGTCCCACCTAAGACAAGCTCATGGAATTTAGATGAATATAATACTATACTGAAAGACACAAGAGATTGTTTGGACAGAATAATGAGTAAGAATGACAGGCTAGTACTGCTGGAAGATTCGAACAGCAACGATGTTTGTTGGGAAGATTTGACAGCCACGGGAGGGATCACGTCACGGGGATGCAGACTCTTGACACTGTCAAAGAAAAACACACTTGCCCACTGGGTTAGAGAAAATACAAGATACAGAGAAAATGAAGAACCACCAAGACTAGATTTAGTGTTTACAAAAGAACCAGAAATTGTTGATAATATGGAATACAAACGTCCAGCAGGAAAAGTGACCACGAGGTAACAGAACTAAACTTTAAAGAATTTAAAGAAGAATTAAGGAGAAGAAACAACAGGATTGGAAGATTCAGTCATAAGAAAGGAAAATTTGATCAGTGAGGAGTGAGGAGGTGAGACAGAGGGTACATTGTATTGGAACCCCTGTGGGTTTGAGACACTTGGTGGAGGCGAGTGGAGAAAGGTATTTTTTGGGATTCAGAGAAGAGAAAGGAAATGTGAGGAGGACAACCAGCATAGAGAGAGAAATAAGGTGCATAAAGGAACTGATCTCTGGCATTCTGGAAAAGCAGGACAAGAAATGGTGAAGAAATGTTGTGGTTAGCTATGGTGAATACAATGGACCGATGGGTGGAAGAATTTACAAGATACAGAGGGGAAGAGGAACCATCTATGCCAGACCTGGGGTTTACATAAAAACCAGAGCCCAATTAAACACTTAGGCCCAATGGGAAAAAGTGACAATGGATGAGAGACTACTTAAAGGATAGAGAAATGAAAACTGTGATCAGGGACACCTGTTCAAAATGGAGTAATGTAACAAGCGGAGTACTACAGGGGTCAGTGTTAGCACCCGTTATGTTCCAAATATACATCAGTGATATGCAGGAATGTTTGACCAGTTATTTTAATCTGCTTGCTGGTGATGCAAAATTGTTAAGAGTAACAAAGAGCCATGCTGATTGTATGGAGCTGCAAAGAGATATTGACAAGACTTATGGGTGGAACAAGAAGTGGAAATTGGAACTGAATGCTAACAAATGCCATATGAAGGAACTGGGAAAGAGTAAAAAAAAAAGACCTGCATGGGACTATAAAATGGGGAGGAAATAATAATGAAGAGCAACAAGGAGAAGAAAGACCTAGGAGTGGTTATTCAAGATACCCTGACCCATGAACGGCGTACAAGTGAGATACCTGGCCTGACGTACAGGATGTTAACAAATGTTAGGGTGGCATTTCATTACATGGACAAGACTAGAATGAAAAAAATTATAGCCGCCATGCTACGTCCCAGGCTGGAACGTGCAGCAGTGGCGTGTTCTCCGCATATGAAGAAGGACACGAAGAAGTTGGAAAGAATTCAGCGGGCAGCTTCAAGATGGTACCGGAGCTGAAAGAAAAGACCTAATGTACAGAGAAAGGTTGAAAGAAATGTGACTACCAACTTTGCAAGTTAGAAGAGAAAGAGGAGATTTAACAACTATGTATAAAACAGTTAACCGCACTGAGAAGATAGACACCCAGGACCTGGCGGTGCTGAAAGAAGACGAAGCTGGACGGACAAGAGGGCACTCAAAGAAGAACAGGAAGAGTCATTGTTTGAGGGACATCAAGAAGTACAGTTTTCCACACAAGAATGTGGATATCTGGAACAGCAGAAATGAAGTTGTTACAACACCAAATGTGGATAAGTTTAAGGAAATGCTGGATAAATATAGATATGGAGATAGGACACTACGAGCCTTACTGGAATACACACACACACACACACACACACACACACACACACACACACACACACACACACACACACACACACACACACACACACACACACACACACACACACACACACACACACACACACACACACACACACACACACACACACACACACACACACACACACAAACGATGATATGGCATTGGCCTTCACCGCACAAGACAGGTGAAAAGTGAATGTAAGAAGGAATATGGCACACACTAAGACATTACCTTGTGCAGCGTCCCGGCTAACATGTGGTGGAAGGTCCGGGATGATCGTGTCATCAGTCATTTTCAGCCGTCCAAAACATCTGCACAAATAACCAGGTAGTAAACATCACATGGTGGTATTGCAAACATTTTGTTATTTTAGCATCCTACAATAATAACTTGATATAATACAATTAATTTCTCCCCATAATGTGGAAGCTGTACTTGTGAAGTTTCCGTGAGCACTCAGGCATCAGTCCTGGATGCTTCATGTTCTACTGGGGACAAAATTAAAACATGAACCTTAGAAAAGAAAAAAAAAAGGAGTATAAAATAAATAACTGCCTGTACAAATATATGGCAAGGCGCACATTGAGACGCAGGGCAGCACAGAGCAGGGCAGACGCAGGGCAGGGCAGGGCAGGGCAGCACAGAGCAGCACAGGCATGGTGCGCACATTGAGAAGCAGGCTTTCGTCCTGTGCGGAAGTGTTGATCATGGCTGTTGCCAAAAATTACTTTGGAAACCTTAGTTCCGATTCCGACTCAGAAAACGAGTTCGAGAAAGTAATGTTATTATATGACATTTGTAGAGCAAAGAGGTCAGTGTGGAGGAGTGAATACATGGAGAAGAGGAAAACACATGGAGAATTTGCCCATAACTCGTTCTTATAAGTTCCTCTCATATAATCAGGATGACTAGTGTCATACAGCACTCTTTGATGGCGAACAGCCTCTATGAGTTGCTCCGTGGACGACATTGTGAGTACTAAAGAGTGAGTTGCTATCAAGCTGCGCCGCACGTGGCACAGGAAACTGCGTTCGAATGACTGCGTCGCGCAGGCCGACACAGGTCTGCATCTGTGCTGTGCTGTCCTGCGTGTCAATATGCGTGCTTAGGTTTAAACCAGTGAGATGCAGTTTTCTGCCCTGCTCTGTGCTGTGTCGCCTGTGTTGCCTGCGTCTCAATGTGCGCCCGGCCTACCATGTAAATATGCAGCAAGGGAAATGTGGGATGAGATGTTCCAAGTTATTTGATGTTTACAGTATGTGCTCACAATTCTGTTTGCACTGTTCATTTGAAGGAAAACAATTATTAAACAGCTATTTATGGGAAGGAATATGGCACACACTAAGAAGTAATAAACAAGTAAGGTGTGTGTATATACACATCTATGCACCTTCAAGTGTCCCACTGCCGTGACCACCGTGGCTGTCCTGTACAGGACTGCCACCTCAAGGACTGCCATCTATGCACCTTTAAGTGTCCCACTGCTGTGACCACCGTGGCTGTCCTGTACAGGACTGCCACCTCAAGAACTGCCATCTATGCACCTTCAAGTGTCCCACTGCTGTGACCACCGTGGCTGTCGTGTACAGGACTGCCACCTCAGGGACTGCCATCTCAGCAAATTCCAATGCACTGAGAATGACACGCTGAAGAAACAAAAAAATTGAGTAAATAAACAACAACAATAACAAAGCTGTACAACACAAGCTGTGTTGTACAGTTCCATACTTTACCTAAACCGTGAGGCAATGTTAAAATGTAGCCAACATTTGATATACATTATTTTACAAATCACAATCTCCGACCACCGTGCCGTGCTTCACAGTGCCTCAGGAAAGCACCGTCACCAGTGCGCATCCAGACAGTAATGACGGTTGGGTACAACAGTACTCGCCGCATTAAGTCAGCAGCTCTCAAGATAATTCCAGTACATTTTAATACAACTATGAGTACTGCCAAAATTTCTCATTATACAATGTAAACACTGCATTTTAAAACATGTATATTATCAGGGACAAAAAACTCAACTACTGAAAATAGCCTCTCGTCACGTACGGGACGGCATTACTGAGAAGACAACCCTTGCTCCCAAGGAAACAAGGAGGAAACGGTCATCACAGACCACCTGGGTGTGTTTCTGGCGTGCTACATTCAGGCTTTTCACCCACCGGAACCGTCTGAAAACGTAGTGGAGATGTAATAACCAGAAAGTGATAATAAATACATACCTACACTCAATATCTGTGCACCACACAACTCGACATAAAATCATCAAAGAACGAGAGGTGAAAATACTGAAAGAGTTTAGATCCCAAACTTGTACGTGCAGTTTTGTCTTTAGCATTTTGCTGTTTTTCCACATGAATTTCTTTCTTAGAAACCAATAACCTTGCAAAGAGATATTTGTACAAGCAATCTACTGCAACTCTATGCCCAGGAAACTACACCTGCTTATGAAAATGTGCACCTGGTCTTCAGGTGAATCCTCTACAACATTTGTTATAAACACACACTCTGCATGCACACATCTTTTGTCACATCCTGCCAGGAATTTCCTGCCACACAGTCACTCATCAACCCATTACGTGAAGAAACAATCCAAAGTAAATTTCCTGCTTCTCTACAAACTCCATATGATGGACAAAACTTTTTTTTTTCCTGTTAAGTTCTGATGTGATTTTAAAAAATCTTCATTCACTCCCTGTCACAAATCATTCAGTTTTCATTTTTACCGCCTGTCCACCATAAGGAACAGTAATTTATGAATTAATAAATTCATTGCAAAATGAATTAATTGCAAATTAGTGAAAAAGCATCAAAACTTGGCATAAAAAACAGTTTTGTCCCTGTAAATACTCATCTACACTGTGCAGTTCACAGTTTACACCAGGTGCTCACAATAGCACTCCCGATAAAAAAACAAACAATTAAAAAAAAAAAAAGTTCACTGGCAGCATTAATATAAGTTTCTGATGACATCATGGGGTTCCTAATCTAACCTGACTTAAACAAACCAAACCTCACCAACTTTCACACCTAACCTGACTTAACCTAAACAACCTAACCTAACCTTCCTAACTAACCTAACCTAACTCACCCAAACAACACCTAACCAATCTTCCTAACTTGACTTAACCAAACTAAACCCAGCCAACCATCCTAACTAATCTAACCTAACTTTGCCAAACCAAACCTAACCAACCTAACCTAACCAAACCTAGCTTACCTACCAACCTAACCTAACCAAACTTGACCAACCTAACCTAACCAAACCAAACTTAGCCTGCCTACCTAACTAACCTAATCTTAACACATTGGAAAGAAAGCCAATAAATGTTCAGAAATCGTTGCTGGCGTCAGTATGTCACACACACACACACACACACACACACACACACACACACACACACACACACACACACACACACACACACACACATGGATTTCATAATACGCAGCACGAGGAGCTCCAGCCAGTGCCATGCGTCATGAAAGCTGAAGTGAGGATGTATAGGTTGTGTCTGATTCAACAAGTGCACATAGCACTCTTAAAATGACAACTGCATCCTTGAAGTGCATTGAGTAAACATTTATTTATGTACCCCTTCATCTCTTATTTGCTACTATACTCAACTCTTGGCATCCTTAGGAAATAAATGTAGGTTTTTGAGACCATTCTTGTCCCTCTCCTCACACACACACACACACACACACACACACCGAGCAGGAATGATCTTGATCTTGATGGTACAGGTGACACAGGATCACTCCTGAGCCAGGCCTTTGGATCGGCAACTCCTGTAGAAAGGGGAAAAAAAAAGAGAAACAAACAGCATCCTCTATCCTAATTGTTCATACACCTGGCACGCCACATTCTCTCCAGAAACTCTTTCACCGCCTCAATCATCCTTTCATTCGCCTCTCTACACAGTCCCAGCAACAACACCATCCACTCTTTTCCCGTCTTCTCCACTCTTTCATTCCTATCATGCCCTAACTCAGTCAGTATCACTTGCATCATCTCATTCCTGTCTCTGGCATACTTCACACACTCCAGCACCACATGTTCCACCGTCTCATCCTCTCCCATGTCACACATCTGGCACACTTTGCTGCGGGACTCAGACCACCTGTAACTCCTTGCATTCACATCCATACACTGTGCCCTCGCTCGGAAGAGAAGATCACCACCCAGACTTCCATCATACCACCTTTCATACCTCGGGGCCTTTTTCTCCTTGTACCATTCCAAGGTCTTCTTTCTTTCCATCTCATTCTTCCATTCATTCAGTCCCACACATTTCACTTCTTTGTCTATCTCATTCTTCCATTTTCTCACATCCCATTCGGCTCCCACTCTGCCTCCTCTTGTTACCACCCATTCACGCTCATTTTGATTCCTACCAGCCATTCTTATCGCCCACACAACTTGCAATTCATTCCTGTCTGTCATTCTCATGCATCTCTTCCTCCATTTGCTTCCACTTTCATTCCACAGGTACACCTTCCTTGCTATTCTTGCATCATCCATTCTCTCAAGCCTAATCTTGTACCTAAGTGTGGCTTTTGTCAGTCTTTCTCTGAAGGTGCTCCATCCCATGTCACCTCTCAAGGCTTCAACTGCTGTGCACCTCGGTGCACTCAGTGCCATCCTTGCTACTCTATTCTGGCCCACTTCTAACTTATCAATTTCACTTTCATTCCATGCAATCCCATCCATACCATACATTATACATGGCACAGCCACACTCTTCCACACTTCTCTCAACACATCATACTTACTTGCTCTCATCCTTGCTGCGCTTCACAATCAACCTACCCACTGGTTTAGCATACTTATCTTTTCATTCTTTGCCTTTGCACACCCACTAGGACTCATCCACATCCCTAAGTACTTGTATTCTTGCACCTGTCTCAACTCATTCTCTCCAAGTCTCCATACCACATTACTTTCATCCTCTGACCTATTCACAATCCTTACTTTGCTTTTCTCACTGCTAAACCTTACTCCAAAGTTTCTACCATAGCCATCCACTACATCCAACAAACTTTGAAGCTCATCTGCCGATTCACTCATAACAACTACATCATCTGCATAAAGGAGCACATATACTTTATCATTCCCCACACTTACCCCTACATTCATTCTTCTCATCCTGGCTGCTAGCTCCTCTGTATACAGGCTAAAAAGGGTTGGTGACAATATACAGCCCTGCCTAACTCCTCTCTCACTCTTCACCCAGTCTGTTTCTATGTCTCCTAGCCTGTATCTAGCTCTTGTGTCCACATACATACTTTGCACTGTGTTAACTATCTTTGCACTCAAATCCAATCTTTTCTAAGACTCTACCTAACATTTCTCTGTTCACTCTATCATAAGCTTTCTCTATATCCAAAAAACCTAGGTACAATTTACCCCCATCCTTCTTTTTCTTCTCAATCATTTCATTCACCACAAACATATTGTCCTCAGCTCTCCTGTCCCTACGAAAACCATTCTGTTCTTCACCCAGCATTCCAGCTCTCTCAATCCATTTACACAGTCTCTCATTCAACACTGCACTGAAAACTTTATCTATTGTATTCACTAATGCAATTGGCCTGTAGTTCTTCAGCTCATTCTTACTCTTAAATCCTCCCTTATGCAACAGACACACTCGGCTCTCATTCCACTTTCTTGGCACTCTCTCTTCATCCCACACTCGGTTGAATAACTCAGTCATTCTGTCTATCACTACCTCCCCACCATTCTTGTAGAACTCATAGGGTATATCATCTGGACCTGCTGCCTTGCCATTCTTCTGCCTTCTCACACACCTCTCCACTTCATCCCTACTGATTCTTTCATCCAGTTCATCTGCATTCTTCCTTTCCAGTGTTACACATTCTTCTCTCACACTAAACATCTCACCTACCCCACCTACTTCTTCCCAGAACCCTTTGATTGCCTCCCTGATTCCATCCTTCTCTGTTATAACTACACCCTCCACTTTTAGACTCTCCATACCAACACTGCCTGACATATTCTCACCTCTCATGAACTTGTACCATTCACGGCCACCTTCCATACCTTTCTCCCTTAAAGATTGAATCACGCTCCTTTCACTCTTCACTTTAGCATTCATTATCATTCGTCTCGTCAACCGCTGCTGCTTCACATACGCTGCCCATGCATTCAGATACTCATTCTCTGCCTCATCGCTTTCATGCCTCTTTTTCCTCAGCCATCTACACTGTCTACTCATTCTCTTTCGCTCCTTCCTAGCCACTCTGATTTCATCATTCCACCATGGTTTACATACATTCTTTCTTCTACCTACTCTCACAAACCCTATCTGGTTCTCAGCAGCACCCCTCACGTCCTCAACCAGTTTCTCATTCAGATGCTCCACGTCATGCACACTTTCGTCGTCCCAGCTTCTCTCACTCAGATCAACCTGAAAGTTCTCCCACCCTACATCTCTCAGTCTCCACTTCTTTCTCTCACTTGCCACTTTCACTTCATTCCCACCCTGCATCAAGCACTCCACAACCAGCATGTTGTGATCGGACACAATATCAACCAAACCATCCTCATCTATCCACATGTGCGACACAATTTCACGCATTCTTCCATTCACCAACATGTAGTCAATTGCCGATTCCTGTTCTCTTGTACTCCAAGTCACATGCCCCTCAGCCAAAGTAACGTTCAGATTTTCCAGCTCCAGTTCATCAACAAACTCTCCAAGCATTTCACCATTCCTGTTCACCTGTTCCCCCAGTATTCCCACATGTGCATTCATGTCACCCATAATTAGCACTCTCTCCTCTCCATGCTCTCTCACAACTTTCTTAAGTATGTCATACTTCCTCCTATTTTCCCTCTCTGCTCTTTCACCCATGACAGTCATGTACGCTACCACCAGTACCACCTTCTCTGGTCTGCCACGACCATCCATGCATTCCACTCTTACTGCAAGCACATCCTCACTACTTGTACACTCCCCCACATCAATCTCCTCTACTTTCAGTCCTCTTTCTTTCTTGTAGAGTAGGGCTACGCCTCCTCCCAGTGTTTCCTGTGCCTTACGCCCCTTTCCAATCATAACATACTCGCATCCCTCCATTCGTACATCATCTCTCAGGTGAGTCTCAGTGAGCCCGACTAAGTCGAACCTCCACTCCCTGAGCTCCTTGCATACATCCTCAAACTTGCCCACACCCCATCCTCTCACATTCATACAGCCAATCTTCACACATTTACTTCCCTGGTTAGTCTCTTTTCTTTCATGTTTGCTGACATCAGTGGGTCCTCCTCGTCATGCGTCGTCCACACAACACACCTGCCTCGCCCTCATCCACTCAGCCAGTCGACGTCCTAGCCTCTCATTCCCGTTGTGGTTGAGGTGGACCCCGTCTCTCCCGAAGAATTTGTCCTGGTCAAGGATCCCATCCATGTCCAGGAAGCTCACGTTGCCCTTCTTCTCTGCCATCCATTCCATCTTGACCTTCATGAGTTCCATGCATATCTTGCGGTTCGTTTCTCTTCTAACCTTCTCATACTGCACTCCTTCCCGTGGGCGCCGCAGGACCCCCACCACAGCCACACACATCTTCTTCTCTTCTGCTGCCCTCACTGCTTCTATCACTTCCTTTACTGTGTCTTCAGCACTTGCCTCTACTAAGTTGTTGCCTCCTCCTTGGACAACTAGCAGGCTTCTCTCTTCCATTTCTTGCACTTCTTCCTTGACTTTCCTCTTGACGTCTTGGATCTTAGCACCTCCCATGCTGGTGCACTCAATTTCCCTTCTCACAAAGTCGGGAGTCTTCCTTACCATGCTGTCTCCAATGACACGTACTGGGGCTTTCTTGACTACCATTCTCTTCTTCCTTGGACGTCTGTCTGTTCTGGCCACTTCCACCACTTCTTGCTGGTCTTTTCTTTCTTCAGTCTTCGTCGTCTGTGCTTCTGCCTCTTTTACCAGGTTTTCTGTCTGGGTGCTCTGCTCCACTCTCTCTTCTTTTTCTTCATCCTGGTTCCTCCATTCATTGAGGCTCTTGCTCAGGCATTCCCTGCAGAGGAACACCAGAAGCTCGAACCCCAGCGCCTTCATGTTGGCCTCCCTCATGCCCACACAGGCTACATGGAACCAGGCCATGCATCTCTCGCATGCCACAGCCCTTTGCCTGTTCGCCACACTCTCTTCGCATGAACCACACGCACTCATCACCATTTTCAGGGTATTTCAGCACACAGGCAAGAAAAATAAACCACAAAACTCAGAGAAAACTCAGAGAGCAAGGCAAAGCCACTTGTACACACCTCACACCCACTCCACTAGTGTCGTGTTGACATCTTGAGCTTGAGCTTGGCGCTATAGGCGGCTCGCTTTGCTCCTGAGTCAGCCTTTGTAGCGACAACTCCTGCTGGGAAAAACAAAAAGGCAAACACAAACTTAACGTTATCCTTCATATTAATTGTCAATACACCTGGCACGCCATGCATTCTCTCCAGGTACTCCTTCACTGCCTCAATACTCCTTCCATTGCTACACCTGGCATGCCATGCATTCTCTACGGGGACTCCTTCACTACCTCAATACTCCTTCCATTGGTACACCTGGCACCCCATGCATTCTCTCCAGGGACTCCTTCACTGCCTCAATACTCCTTCCATTGCTACACCTGGCACGCCATGCACATTGTCTCCAGGGACTCCTTCACTGCCTCAATACTCTTTCCATTGGTACACCTGGCACCCCATGCATTCTCTCCAGGGACTCCTTCACTGCCTCAATACTCCTTCCATTGCTACACCTGGCACGCCATGCACATTGTCTCCAGGGACTCCTTCACTGCCTCAATACTCCTTCCATTGGTACACCTGGCACCCCATGCATTCTCTCCAGGGACTCCTTCACTGCCTCAATACTCCTTCCATTGCTACAGCTGGCACGCCATGCACATTGTCTCCAGGGTCTCCTTCATTGCCTCAATACTCCTTCCATTGCTACAGCTGGCATGCCATGCACATTGTCTCCAGGGACTCCTTCACTGCCTCAATACTCCTTCCATTGCTACAGCTGGCATGCCATGCATTCTCTCCAGGGACTCCTTCACTGCCTCAATACTCCTTCCATTGCTACAGCTGGCATGCCATGCATTCTCTCCAGGGACTCCATCACTGCCTCAATACTCCTTCCATTGCTACAGCTGGCACGCCATGCACATTGTCTCCAGGGACTCCTTCACTGCCTCAATACTCCTTCCATTGGTACACCTGGCACGCCATGCACATTCTCTCCAGGCTGAGTGGTTTCGCCACCCAGAGACACTGGCTTTTCTTGTTATTATTTAGTTATTTTCTTTTATGTAAGAGGGCTGTTAGAAAAGGACAACAAAAAATTTGAATAAAAAGCCAACTTAATGCCAGTTCCTGTAGAGGAGCCAAATGAAATGAGAATAATAAAAATAGATAAATAAAACAATGTCTTGAGCCTCCCCCTCGTTGAAAGACTTGAAGCCATTGGAAGGAGGAAATGCAGAAGCAGGCAGGGAGTCCCAGCGTTTACCTGAGAAAGGGAAGAATGAATGAGAACACTGGTTAACTCTTGGTGTTGTCTCTGCCTGCCCTCTCACCCTCCCCCTTCACGCACACCACGACCACCGCAAGCCTTTCACGACATTCCAGGGTGGCCTGTGCACTCTGCCGCCTTCTCTCATGACAGAGCTGCCTACATCTATCTTTTCTCCTCTTACATTCCTCTCCTTCCTATACACAAAGACTCCTGCTCCTCCTCCTCCTCCATCCTGAACGTTCTGTGCTTCTCCAATCATCACCTGCTCACCACCACGCACGTGAACGCCCTCCTTTGAATGTCTCGCTCGCCATCATCATCACCATCACTACCGTCATCATGACCACGGGCACAGCTGGCAGCAGTGAAGGAGCAAAGACGAGGGCACAGTGATGCAGGGCCAGTCATCACCAAACAAGCACACAGACAACACGGTTGGTGACACAACAGGATGGTGAGGAACACGAGGGCAGCCTTTCCCTTCCTGGACGAGAATATGAGGAGGAAAGTCACCACCACGACAATTACACAGAAACTGTTAGCTGCTACACTTGTGTGCTCCCTCACCTGTAGAGAGAGAGAGAGAGAGAGAGAGAGAGAGAGAGAGAGAGAGAGAGAGAGAGAGAGAGAGAGAGAGAGAGAGAGAGAGGGGCAAAGAAGGTGCCAGACTTAACCTAACCTAATGTGTGAAGGGTGACAAAAAGAAACGAAAACACAACACTTGAGGCAAGGAGAGAGAGGGGCTGCCTCACTACAATATATTCCTGTAGCTGAGGCCCTGTATACTACACTTGGTGAATACACAAACACTTGAGGCAAGGAGAGAGAGGGGCTGCCTCACTACAATATATTCCTGTAGCTGAGGCCCTGTATACTACACCTGGTGAATACACAAACACTTGAGGCAAGGAGAGAGAGGGGCTGCCTCACTACAATATATTCCTGTAGCTGAGGCCCTGTATACTACACCTGGTGAATACACAAACACTTGAGGCAAGGAGAGAGAGGGGCTGCCTCACTACAATATATTCCTGTAGCTGAGGCCCTGTATACTACACCTGGTGAATACACAAACAAAGGTTTACTGCACACACACATTTATTGAAAGTCACACCTGCACTGCCAACAAAACAAATGCTGGGGCCATGACTCCCCCACACCACCACCACCACCACACAAAACTGCTGGGGCCATGACTCCCCCACACCACCACCACACCACCACCACCACCACCACCACACAAAACTGCTGGGGCCATGACTCCCTCACAGGCACGGCAACCACCACCAACACCACCACCACAGGTACAGGTGTGGCCCCATGTGTCCACACACCACCACCTCAGAAGTGGATCTTCACGTGCTTGGCAATCTCACCCTTTGTCTTGAAACACTTGCCACAAACATCACACTCGAACTCCCTCACCCCAGTGTGTCTGAAGGCGTGTTGATTGAGATGAGAAATGGTGGTAAATTTCTTCCCACACTCATCACACTCATAATTTTTAACACCACTGTGTGTCAGGGTGTGTGTGTTAAGGGAAGACTTGTGGGTAAATTTCTTCCCACACTCATCACACTCATAATTTTTAACACCACTGTGTGTCAGGGTGTGTGTGGTGAGGTAAGACTTGTGGGTAAATTTCTTCCCACACTCATCACACTCATCACACTCATAATTTCTCTAACACCACTGTGTGTCAGGGTGTGTGGTGAGGGAAGATTTGTGGGTAAATTTCTTCCCACACTCATCACACTCATAATTTTTAACACCACTGTGTGTCAGGGTGTGTCTTGAGGGAAGACTTGTGGGTAAATTTCTTCCCACACTCATCACACTCATAATTTCTAACACCACTGTGTGTCAGGGTGTATGTGGTGAGGTTAGACTTGTGGGTAAATTTCTTCCCACACTCATCACACTCATAATTTTTAACACCACTGTGTGTCAGGGTGTGTCTGGTGAGGTTAGACTTTTTGGTAAATTTCTCCCCACACTCATCACACTCATAATTTCTGACACCACTGTGTCAGGGTGTGTCTGGTGAGGGTAGACTTTCTGATAAATTTCTTCCCACACTCATCACACTCATAATTTCTAACACCACTGTGTGTCAGGGTGTGTCTGGTGAGGTGAGACTTGCGGGTAAATTTCTTCCCACACTCACCACACTCATAATTTTCTAACACCACTGTGTGTCAGGGTGTGTGTGGTGAGGTAAGACTTGCAGATAAATTTCTTCCCACACTCATCATACTCATAATTTCGAACACCACTGTGTGTCAGGGTGTGTCTGGTGAGGCTAGACTTTCTGATAAATTTCTTCCCACACTCATCACACTCATAATTTCTAACACCACTGTGTGTCAGGGTGTGTGTGTTGAGGTGAGACTTGCGGGTAAATTTCTTCCCACACTCATCACACTCATAATTTCTAACACCACTGTGTGTCAGGGTGTGTCTGGTGAGGTGAGACTTGCGGGTAAATTTCTTCCCACACTCATCACACTCATAATTTCTAACACCACTGTGTGTCAGGGTGTGTCTGGTGAGGTTAGACTTTTTGGTAAATTTCTCCCCACACTCATCACACTCATAATTTCTGACACCACTGTGTGTCAGGATGTGTCTGGTGAGGGTAGACTTTCTGATAAATTTCTTCCCACACTCATCACACTCACAATTTCTAACACCACTGTGTGTCAGGGTATGTGTGGTGAGGTGACTCTTTTGGGTAAATTTCCTGCCACACTCACCACACTCATAATTTCTAACACCACTGTGTGTCAGGATGTGGTACTTAAGGCCTTGTCTGGATACAAAAGTGTTGTCACACTGCTGGCACTCAAACTTGCTCTCTCTCCTCTGTGGACAGAGCTGCCTGCCTCCAGATGATTCTTGCCACCACGCCTGTGCCTCCCCACACCTGAGGCTGGCTGCTGCTGCTGCTGCTGCTGCTGCTGTTGACGCCGCTGCCGGCCGCTCATGCTGCTGCCCGGCCTCACGACCTCCACCGCAGCACCACTCCCGCCAGCACACGCCGCTTCCAGTCCTGCAGGGACCCTCGGGGAGGCCAGACAGCCGTCAGTGCCAGGCAAGGCGGCGGCCTGGATGCTGGCCTGGTCTGTGGAGCAGGGAAGAGTGGCGGCCATTACAAACTGTACCCACGTCTCAGAAAGAGCCATTTCTGCAAGCACTGACCAATGTGATGCCGTCTTTGTCACTTGTGGGACGGGTCAAGTCACAAACCCTTCAGTAATTGTCAACTACACACACACACACACACACACACACAGAGACATACTCACAATAGGGGCAAGAATGGTACAGCCTCATTATTATCATTGTTATTATCATCATCTAAGCATTGTCTTTTATCCTTTTAATTATTATTACTTTATTTTTATAAGTTTTATTATTTTATTCTGTTTCTTCTTATGTATTATATATGACTATCATTACTGTGTCTAAATCTTCATGTTCTTGGTAATATTGTTGTTGTTGTTTGCATTGTTACTGTTATCATTATAATTTTCACGTATCTATATTAATATTCTTCATATTAGTTACTATATTCTCATAGTTATTTTATGTTGATTAACATTTCCATCATCATATTATTATTATTTGTATTCTCCTTTTCTTATCATTATTATCAATATTTTATTTATTTTCTACCATCTATAATAATAATAATATTTTTATTATTAGTCATTATTATTATTATTATTATTATTATTATTATTACTATTACTACAATAAATATAATAATTTTTATAATCATTATAATTGTTGTAACTTTTTTATTGTCATTTTTTTTTTTTTTTTTTTTTTTTGATGTGCTGTAGTAGGAGTTATGATGTTATACCTGATTCAACTTGCCATGAAGGCAGAAGCTCCACCTCTGGGACCTACCATGAAATAGGTTCCACCTACAGTCCACTGTAATTGGCTGATGAGGTGGTGACAAAACACACACACACACACACATTGTCTTATTCTGATAAATAGCTGTATATTTTAATACAAAACTTATTTATCTTTTACATATGTAGTGTCTTGCAAATAAGGATTTTTCTTGGTTTTTACTATGAAAAGAATAACCACTGCCACTTGAATCAACATCCTCTCTCTCTCTCTCTCTCTCTCTCTCTCTCTCTCTCTCTCTCTCTCTCTCTCTCTCTCTCTCTCTCTCCCTCCCCCCCTGTTTCCAACCCAATATTGGGTAAATAATGAGGTCACAGGGTGATCCCAAACCTCATCTTCCTTGCCACCCTCCCTGTCCACTTTACTGCCATTTCTCAATTCATATTTTTTCATCATTATTATTGTCAGTAGGGTTACAGATAAAAAATACTATTTATTAATACCATAATTTATTCACTGAAATAAACAAAAAATCTTATAGTAGATTGTTCTCTCTCTCCACCCATTCTCCTATTCACTCATCTTCTTCACTGCTTGTGTCTTTCAAACTGATGGTGAAATTCTCCAGACAGTGATTCACCAGTATGTCACTGTCTATAAAGTTTTCTTCCATTTTCATTGTATTTTTTTTTTTTTTATGTAGGAAGGATACTGGCCAAGGGCAACAAAAATCTAATAAAAAAAAATGCCCACTGAAATGCCAGTCCCATAAAAGGGTCAAAGCAGTGGTCAAAAATTGGTGGATAAGTGTCTTGAAACCTCCCTGTTGAAGGAATTCAAGTCATAGGAAGGTGGAAATACAGAAGAAGGCAGGGAGTTCCAGAGTTTACCAGAGAAAGGGATGAATGATTGAGAATACTGGTTAACTCTTGCGTTAGAGAGGTGGACAGAATAGGGGTGAGAGAAAGAAGAAAGTCTTGTGCAGCGAGGCCGCGGAAGGAGGGGAGGCATGCAGTTAGCAAGATCAGAAGAGCAGTTAGCATGAAAATAGCGGTAGAAGACAGCTAGATATGCAACATTGCGGCGGTGAGAGAGAGGCTGAAGACAGTCAGTTAGAGGAGAGGAGTTGATGAGACGAAAAGCTTTTGATTCCACCCTGTCTAGAAGAGCAGTATGAGTGGAACCCCCCCCAGACATGTGAAGCATACTCCATACATGGACGGATAAGGCCCTTGTACAGAGTTAGCAGCTGGGGGGGGGGGGGGTGAGAAAAACTGGCGGAGACGTCTCAGAACACCTAACTTCATAGAAGCTGTTTTAGCTAGAGATGAGATGTGAAGTTTCCCGTTCAGATTATAAGTAAAGGACAGACCGAGGATGTTCAGTGTAGAAGAGGGGGACAGTTGAGTGTCATTGAAGAAGAGGGGATAGTTGTCTGGAAGATTGTGTCGAGTTGATAGATGGAGGAATTGAGTTTTTGAGGCATTGAACAATACCAAGTTTGCTCTGCCCCAATCAGAAATTTTAGAAAGATCAGAAGTCAGGTGTTCTGTGGCTTCCCTGCATGATATGTTTACCTCCTGAAGGGTTGGACGTCTATGAAAAGACGTGGAAAAGTGCAGGGTGGTATCATCAGCATAGGAGTGGATAGGACAAGAAGTTTGGTTTAGAAGATCATTAATGAATAATAAGAAGAGAGTGGGTGACAGGACAGAACCCTGAGGAACACCACTGTTAATAGATTTAGGAGAAGAACAGTGACCGTCTACCACAGCAGCAATAGAACGGTCAGAAAGGAAACTTGAGATGAAGTTACAGAGAGAAGGATAGAAACCGTAGGAGGGTAGTTTGGAAATCAAAGCTTTGTGCCAGACTCTATCAAAGGCTTTTGATATGTCCAAGGCAACAGCAAAAGTTTCACCAAAGTCTCTAAAAGAGGATGACCAAGACTCAGTAAGGAAAGCCAGAAGATCACCAGTAGAGCGGCCTTGACGGAACCCATACTGGCGATCAGATAGAAGGTTGTGAAGTGATAGATGTTTAAGAATCTTCCTGTTGAGGATAGATTGAAAAACTTTAGATAAGCAGGAAATTAAAGCAATAGGACGGTAGTTTGAGGGATTAGAGCGGTCACCCTTTTTAGGAACAGGTTGAATGTAGGCAAATACATTTTCACCAATTGTTATTAGTCATGTTTTCTATTATGGCTCAGGTCAGTTTCTCTACCATGTGCAGTGTCTGATCGCTGTTTGAGTTATTTAGTCTTACATAATTTACCTGTGCCCATATCAGCTCAATAGGGTTCAGCTCATAGTGGTATGACGGTAACCTTAGCACCTGGTGACCTTGTTGATGGGCAATTTTATCTGTCACATATACTTGCCTATTGACATTCTTCTTTATAATCTCCTGCAACTCTGGTTTTGTTAGTGCTGGATTGTGAGGGATAGTGTTTTCAAGTACAAACAGCTGAAAGATGAATGCACAGGAGAACAGACGGCAGAACAAAAATGGAATAATTTAGAAAAAGCTATCAAAGAAGGAAATAATTTAATCCCAGAGAAAGACAGAAGAGCAAGGAAACCTTCGATGACAGTGATTTTGCACATGATGGATGAAAGAAGAGAGCTTAAAGGACGAAATGAGGAACAGTATAATGTACTAAACAGACAAATTCATTGAAAATGTATTGAGACAAAGGAAATATGGATGAACGACAACTGTGAAGAGATAGAAGAACTGGGTAAAAGGGACCAACAGCTGATGTATGAAAAAGTGAAGGAGATAACATACAAAAAGAAAACAACAACTAGCACTGAAATAAAAGAGGGATGGAACAGTAGTGATGGAAGCAGATGCAATTTTGGAAAGGTAGACAGAGTATATTGGTGAATTATTCAATGACAATAGGGCAGAAACCCTTGATGTGAACAACAATGGGGAGGGCCCACCGATAATGAAAGCAGAAGTGCAGAAAACTTTAAAGAAAATGAAAAAAAGGAAAGGCAACAGGAGATGATGGGACAGCGAGGGAGATGTTGGAAGCATTGGATGAATATGGTGTAGACCTGTTAACAGAGATTGCTAGGCAAATATATGAGAATGGGGAGAGAGTAGCACAGATGTATAAATCAACTTTTATTACTTTGCCCAAGATACCGGGAACTCTTGAGTGCAATAAACATCGCACAATTAGTATCATGAGTCAGGTAACAAAAATAATTTTATGAGTGGTTCTAGATAGAATGAGGAATAAAATACTTCCTGAGATTGGAAATGAACATTGTGGTTTCATCAAGGAGAAAGGTACGAGGAATGCAATCTTCATTCTGAGGATGTTGATAGAAAGATTAATAGAAGTGAAGAAAGATCTTTATGTTTGTTTTGTAGATTATGAGAAAGCATGTCAAACATGTAGACCTTATGATAATGCTGGAAGGGTTGGAAATAGATGGTAAAGATCTTTGACTAATACATAACTTATATTGGAACCAAGAAGCAGCAGTGCGAGTAGGGGATAAGGATTTGGAGACGCAGAGCATATAGAGAGGCGTGAGACAGGGATATGTGATGTCCCCTGATCTCTTCAACTACTACAGTGAAATTATAATGAAGGATTTAAGAGATGGAAGGGGTAAAAGTGGGAGGCACCAACATCAACAACATAAGATATGCAGACGATACGGTGCTGCTGGCAAGACAAACTGCAAGACCTGGTTAACACATTAAATAGATCAAGAAGACAGAGAGGCCTAACAATTAACAAAAATAAAATGGAAGTGATGGTAGTATCGAAAGAGGAGCAACCGTCACAAATAAATATATTACTTGATGCAGAACCCCTCAAACAAACAGACAACTTTAATTATTTGGAAAGCACAATCACATGTGATGGAAAATGTGAGATGGATATAAAGAAGAGAATAGTACTTGCAAAGAATGCATATGGCGAGATTAAAAACTTGGTGACGAATGTTAAAGTATCAATGGATACAAGAAGAAGGTTTGTGAAATGTCTTATATGGTCGGTTTTGTTGTATGGCTGTGAGTCCTGGACAATGGGAAAGGCAGATGAGCAAAGACTTCAAGCAGCTGAGATGTGGTTCTGGAGGAGGATGCTTAAGATATCTTGGACAGAAAGAAGAACAAATGAAGTGTTGCAAAGGGTGGGTGTTAGAAGAGAGTTGATGAGTACGGTTAGTAGACAGATGCGCTTCCTGGGCCATGTTATGAGAAGAGAGGGACTGGAACATCTATCTCAACCTGTAAAATAGAAGGCAAGAGACCATAAGGAAGACCAAGACAGAAGTACATGGATGGACTGGTGCGAGTAACTGGAGGAGGAATGTCTGCAGCTCAGTTGATACAAGCAACTAGAGACAGGGAGCGGTGGCAAACCATGGTTGCCGACGTCCTACGGGATATGGCACATCAATGATAATAAGTGTTGTCTTAGAGACACTGAAGTATATCACATTTTCTCGTTGCTTTATTAGGTGCTTTGTTTATCATGTTATTATGGCATGAGGCATTATCTATAATTATTAATGATCGAGGTGGAATATTCTCAAGCAGTTGTTCCTTGAACCATGCTGTGAATGTATCATGATTCATTGAATCATGATAATCACCTTTATTGCCATTCCTTGACTTGAACATCAATAAGACTCCACCACTTTGTAAAATTATGAAGTGGGCACCTCTTCTTGTTTTCACCTTAGGGACCAAAACTCCCTCTAAGGTCATCTGGCACTTTGCCACACATTCATTTTGATTTATTCAGGTTTCATCCAGATATATTTCTGGTCATGGATTATCTAATTGCCTGTTTTCTTGGAGATTTCACAAGTATTTGCACTGTGCCAGCACAATATCATCTCTCTCCATAAGGATTTTCTGCCCACTGTTCACTTTTTTGTAGCAGAAGCCCATCTTCTTTATAATTTTGTGGAATGAGTCCTCGACCCCTGAAAGCTCACCAGGGCTTCCTTCACCTTTTCAAAAATAGTCATAAGCAACGGGATCTCACCTCTCATAAAATAATTAAATTATTCAGCAAACACTGGTTTCATCAAAGTTGTCGATGCTGTTCATAATGGGTGCAGTTTTCTGCCTCTTTGGAAGGGGTGAGTCAAGTCTTCCCTCCTTTAATTCCCTCTTAAAATGCTGGACAAAACTGTTTGTATCTCAAGCTCTGTCTCATTCATAGTTGTATGTACTATTCGTAGCTAATCCAAGAAACAAAGCACCATGGTCCTACACTGGCTGTTGTAAAGACGTCTGCTCCTTCCACAATCTTCATTCTCAGCCATTACTGGGGGTATGAATCACCAACCTTGCAAAAATATAAATTAATAAATAATTAATTATATCAAACAGATTAGTTATTTATGTTATTTTTACCATCAATAATATAGACTTTATTTATATTTTAATAAAATTGTTTTTGCTGTAAATGCATCCTTGTATACATACCAGACATTGTCTATGAAGGAATCAGGGTGGGCAATGGAGCTCCGCTCTTTGCTGAAGTGAATGCTACTGCTAACTGACACATCTCCCCTCGTGCCAGTTTTTATACACAGCTTTTATATACATACCTGACTCACCTGGCATTCATGGAAAAAGACCCATCAAAACACATGTGTGACCACAACCTGAGCACACAACTGTATGTATGAAGGGGAGGGGTGTTATTTCTCACAATGCCATACTCGTAAATGGCTCACTCTTTCCTCACCAATAATTTCTATGTGGAAGAGAGAGAGAGAGAGAGAGAGAGAGAGAGAGAGAGAGAGAGAGAGAGAGAGAGAGAGAGAGAGAGAGAGAGAGAGAGAGAGAGAGAGAGAGAGAAAGAGAGAGAGAGACTTTAAGGATGGAGTAGAGTATTCATAATCATTGGTGCTACAAAACAAAGTATGAATGAGGGAATGACAGCATAAAACACTGAGAGACAATATATGCAGGTGTGTGCATGTTTGATGATATAAATGAAAGTGAAAAGAGATGAAGAAGGAAATAACAGAATGAAGACAGGCAAAATGACTCCAGACCCTTCACTGCCTCACCTCATTCACCACACATCCAACCACTCTCTTGCCACCTGTCTATTCCTCTCACAGGTGTGAAAGAGTTTTAAGGTCATGCCCCCTCACCTCATTTTCCAACCCCTCTTCCAGCCACCTTCACATGGCACCCTCTGAGTGTCCAGTAAAGCATCAAGTCTCATCCTATGTTAATAAAGTATACCAACTTACATAATGTTCCTCAAACACATGTGCACACACACACACACACACAAAGATAATTAAGAAATAAAAAAAAAATCAGGATAAAATAAAATAATACACAAACAAATAAATTAAAATAATGAAAGGCAAGAAGGCAGAAGTGAGGGAGGCAAGGCAAGGCTTGGTGAGATACACACACACACACACACACACACTCTTCTTAATCCTCCCCTGGGATAAGACTCCCAGCATCTGAGATCTTCACCACCACCAACACCACACCTTTCTTCACAAGGGAAGAAGCGAGGAGGAGGAGGAGGAGGTAATAGGCACCTGCCGAAATGATAATTACTCCCAGTGAAGTCTAAAGCACTGGATCAGGGGGTGCTGTGAACTTATCATTAAACCCATCTGTGACCTCATTGAACATTTCCCTTTATGTCTCACAACACAAGTCACAACCTGCGCTCTAAAGACAACTCTACCTCCACACAAAACAACAAGCACCTAATAACACACACACCCTTCACTCAAAATTATAAAGTACACGAGACTTACCTTTGGTCAGTTGAAGTGTGCTTGTAATTTTACGAGGCAAATCACCTCTGCTTGAGGAGAGCTTTCATATGAGATTCACTGCAGCCCACGCACCGTCAGACTTTGAAGCAACGACCACCCACATGAGAAACTGATAAATACCAGGTAAAAGTTGAGTACTACATGGAAACGTACTCATAACGAAACAATAGGGAGGGAGAGGAGGGCATATGAAAGCTCTCCTCAAGCAGAGGTGATTTGCCTCGTAAAATTACAAGCACACTTCAACTGACCAAAGGTAAGTCTCGTGTACTTTATAATTTTACTACGTCAAATCACTCTCTGCTGAGTCGAGCTTTCCTATGAGGCTTCGAAGCCATGTGGGTGGCGTGCCTTGAGAAATTTTCCAGCTAAGGAACAGTAAAGTATGATGTAAACACAAAAAAAAAAAAAATAAATTTTTATCCCCCAACTGAACAGTGTCACTTTGCATATTGGTACATTGTTGAAATACCAATTTATTGCCTTGTCTACTGAAAGGATGTATACATGCCCCTCTACATATATTTATACCAATAAACCTTGCCATACCAGCTACCCTGCCTCCAAACACATAGTGCATCACTGATTACCATACCCTCAGTTGTAAACCACAAATATGTATGCTTATTACTCAAAATAAGGGTTGAACATTTACCCCAGTACTGCCTCCTGGAAAGGGTCACCTGGCCTAATAACATGCTTGTCATAATACTTTGCAAATGTACTTTCCCTAGACCATCCTGCTTTAGCCAGGATGCAAGAAATTGGCACTGCCATGGATTTGGCCTTCGAGGCTGCAGCCGGCCTCACACTACCAGCTGTGAACTTAGTTGTGTCCACCCCTGCCCTATCAAGCATCGTTTTGATCCAACAGGCAATAGTGTCTTTAGTAACGGCTTTGTGGGGTTTGATAAAGCTAATGAGTAAGGCGTGTGTCGCCTGTGAATTGCCCTGTCTAATTTCCTCCATCCTTGCAAGATAATGCCGTAAAGTTGTGCAAACACACAGATTAGCGTCCGTCGAGTAAGCTTGAAATGTAATGGTACGAATGTTAAACCGTCGTCTGCATTGTTTAATGTTATCACTTAATTGAACCGAAATGGAGTCCTGCTCAACGTGCATGCCCCTAACAGTTAATAAGTGGAGTGTTTGAACCCGGGCAGCTTGTGTGAGGGCCATCAACATAACAAGTTTGAGTGTAAGGTCCTTAAGTGTTAGTGTATGTAGTGGGTACATAGCTCTTAGTTCTTGCAGAACTGGTTGTACATCCCAGGTCTCAGTGTACCTTGGTAGAGGCGGTCTCAAATTGAAAACTCCTTTTATAAACCTGACAACCAGGGGATGGTTCCCAGCACTGCACCCATCTACCACAAGACCAAGTGACGAAAGAGCACTTCTTGTTGTGTTAATTGATTCGTAACCCACGTTCCTGTGGAAATTTTCAGACAAAAAATTGATTATGTCATGTACAGTGGGATTATAGGGATTGATATGCCATCTACTACAAAACAGTAACCATCTCCTGATATGTGGGTGATATTGTTTGCGTGTACCTGTTTTCCACGAGGCCATGATGATTTTTGCCCCTGCCGCAGATATTCCTTGTTCCTGCAAGTGTTCCCCGATATCGAACATGCCATCAATCGCGTGTGCCGCATGATCGGGTGCTCTTCGTCAGAGGATGGATGAACAAGGACCCCGTGTTTCTCCATGATTACTCTTGGGTGATCCACCAACATCCTGAGCAGGGTGCCCATCCATGGCTGCGACATCCACAGTGGCACTACTATCCACCCTGTCGTCCCTTCCGCACGCATCTTTTGCAAACACCTAGTAATTAGTGAAAATGGAGGAAAAATATAACATAGTCCAAACCGTGCCCAGTTCAGAGAGAAGGCATCAAAATAAGTTGCTTCTGGATCTGGCTTCCAAGAACAAAATAAATCTACCTGCCTATTGAGCCGAGATGCAAACAAATCAACCACTGGAGTACCAAAGATGCCACACAATTGTTGGAATAGGTGTATGTCCAGTTTCCACTCATGCCTGTCATTCACCTTACGAGAGGCTAAATCAGCTAGTGTGTTGTCCTTGCCTGGGATGTGTGAACACGTGATCCAAGCCCCATTATCCACACACCACTGCCAAATATGTCCCGCAATTACATTGCACACTTGAGACCTAGTACCTCCCATCTCGTTCACATATGTCATTGCTGTGGTATTGTCACAATAAACCTTAATGTAATGCCCTTTCAACTCCCGTCTAAAAGTCTGAAGGACAAACAAAATGGCTTTCAATTCAAGCGCATTAATATGTAGTAATTTTTCCTCCAAAGACCATCTACCCGACGTGGCTCGATTGTTGAGATGGCCCCCCAAGCCTAAACTGGAAGCGTCTGTGTATAAATCAATATCCGTGCCACCCCTAAAAATTTTCCTGTCCTGTGTATAGATGTTATCAAGCCACCAACTCAAGTCTGTTTTCATGTCAGCAGTAATAGTCATCCAATTATCAAAATTACCATACTGAAGCTGTAAAGCTGCTGTCTTTTCCGTCTCCAACTTCCTGTAGTGCAGTTTCCCTAATTCCACAGCAGGAGTGGCAGCGACCAAAAGACCTGTAACTCTGGCTACTTCCCTAATTCTATCCTTGCTTTTACCCAAGAGATTCCGACAGGCCTGAATAATTTTGTGTCTCCTCCGTTCCGGTAAGGTGATCGTCATGGAATTAGTATCAATCACATTCCCCAAATACTCAATGGTCCTGGTGGGTGTCAACACCGACTTCTCTGCGTTAATACAAAAACCCAACTTCTGGAGGAGATCAATAGTGTCCTTAATGGTTGCAAGACATCCTGACCAAGTGTTATTGCAGATGAGGGTGTCATCAATAAAGCTAGTAATGGAATGCCCTCTTTCCCTCAGTGTTGCAAAAACTGGTTTCAATAGCTTTGTGAAAATTCGTGGCCCCTCTGAAAAACCATTAGGAAGACATGTGAATTGATAAACAGTATTGTTCCACTTAAAACACAAAAACTTTTGTTGTTCATCAGCAATCTTGACAGAATAGTAAGCATGTCTAAGGTCAACCAAAGCTAAATAGTCCCCTGCATGAATCAGTCTAATAGCCTGTTCAAAGTTTTCCATTTTAAAATGTTTGTAAGGGACATGGAAATTGAGTTCTCTTAAGTTCAGCACCATCCTATACCCACCATCCTTTTTAGGCCTTAGGAAAATTGGAGAGATAACTTGTCCCATTTCCCTCTGTGTGGCCACAATGACTTTCAGATCCAAAAGTTTCTCAATTTCATCACTGATTATAAGGTTTTCTACTGCACTGAACTTGTATGTAGTCTCCCTTGAGAATAAATGTCCAATTTCCTCAATATTTATATCTAAATGACAATGTTGCACAATGTCTAAAATTACAGGGTCACGTGTCAGTTTTTTCCATTCTGCTGTGAATTTATGAATTCTACCAGCTTCAAAGGTGTCACTCACCTCCACTACTGCCGGGGTCTCTGTGGACCCCGGCTCCTGGCGTTTTTTGAGTCCGCGTCCTGCCGCGCTGGTAGTTGACGTTGTCCCATCCTGGCGCCTGACCTCTGCAGGCCATAGGGTTGGAACCTCATTGCGGAGTTTCTATGCCACGTTCGCCCCCAGTAGCCACGTGACCTGCCACTGGTGGTTTTCCAAGGGTATGCCGGTTTCTTGAGGGAGAACTTGTTCTTTAACTTTTCTGTGTCCTCGATCTGCTTGGCCGATTGAGACACATCATCCCCAAACAGGAAACGCGACATGGGGACCTTATCAGCACATAAGTGGGAATATTTCTGGTTAATTTCCCTTTTCATAAGAAAACGTCTAGCCAAATTCAACCTGTGATTGGCATGACCCAACAACGCCAAGGCGCCGTTAATCATACCTACTTCCTGCACAACAGCGGGGTGGTCACTCTCCTGTGCCACTACATCCAGGGCTAGAAGTGACCTAGTTAAAATGGTACCTGCCTTGAGAATGTCACCACTTACGTCCTTAAGATGAAAATCAGCTTTCTTCGCGTCAGTCTTTAAGGCACCCAAAATCTGCGGGTTACATTCCACAGGCGCCAATGCAGGACAGTTGTTTGGTCGTCTGGTGGCTGATTCCTCCAACATGGCCCTGTAGTCTTCCTCTTGCATACCGTTGTCAAACAATTGATTAACCATAACTGCCACCTGTTGGTCAATGTCTGCAGAAACACTGTCAGGGGGCCCCAAAGCCTTGGCTGCCTGTTGCAAAACACTGCCCCTTTGTGACACTTCTCTAATCTCCCCATCCTCGCTGCTGGAGTCATTAAAGCCCGAGAATGGAGGTGAAACTGTGTGGTGTGTTCCTGAAGTACCCGGAAGATGATCCTCAGGTAACGGAGGAGGGTGAGTATGTGTGTTAGCACGAAGTTTCGCTACCTCACCTTTCAATACCGCCAACTCATCCAACACTAAACGCCATGAAGGTTCGGGAGCTGTAGGCGCGGAAGCCGATGCCTGGTGCAGAGGAAGATTCTGTGCACTTCCATGTAGTTGAGTCGGTTTGTTGACATGGTGGGGCGGCACGTGTTCTTGATCTTGACGGCGGCGACTCCTATGCCGCCGACTGTGCCGAGGCGAAAAATCGGAGGAACTGCCGCTACAATCCCGGGAAAGAGACCTCGTCCTTGAAGAAACACTGCTGCTCCTTCTCCTAAATCCTTGGAAGGCCGCGTCAGGTGGCGGGGCAGAGCCGGACATGCCTGCCGACCAAGAACATAAGCCGAAAGGTTGCATAGCCCCATATGTATGGTTAAAATGGCTATATGGCAGGCCCAAACCCATGCCATTCCTCAATGGTAGGCCTATCCCATACCATTGGCACTATGGTAGGCCCATCCCATACCATAGATCCACCTTAGAAAGCCGTGTACCTGTAGCGATGATGTGGCACGAGCCGGTGAAGGCGGGAGCTGTGTGGTCTTGACGTCTGATCGGCGCGAAAGCTTTCCAGCGACTGACGGTGCGTGGGCTGCAGTGAATCTCATAGGAAAGCTCGACTCAGCAGAGAGTGATTTGACGTAGTAAAATTTCAAAATTATCATGGCGACTCCTACACCAGCCTCAGAGTCCCCATCTCGGGACGGGACCACAAGTGTCCCCATGTCAAACTGCCCTTCTGATAACGACCCTAAGTGCCTCAACTTTTTCTTCATTAACTTCTGCAACATTCACAGTTTAAGATCTAATTTTCAATCTGTAGAACACCACCTCTCCTCTTCTAAACCTCATCTTCTTTTCCTCACTGAAACTCAGGTGTCTGAGGCAACTGACTGTAGCCGCTTTTCTGTTCCCTCCTACTTTCTCTATCCTCATTTTCAATCCAAAGCTGGATGTTGTGTTTATGTATGCAACGACTTAACCTGCTCTCATACCCACACTCTTCAATCTTCTGAGTTTTCCACCATCTGGCTATGACTACAGAGTCACTCTCAAAAACTAAATTTATCTGTGCTG